>NW_019384501.1:1326-48284 GCF_000671375.1 Centruroides sculpturatus | reverse complement strand
GACACTCGGTAAGTAATCCTACAATTTTTTGTTTATAGCGTAGTTTATACGGATTATTCCCAAAAAATATATACGTATTTTGGAAATGTTGAGTCGGATTAGTCTAGAATCGATTAATTTTATGGAAGAAAATCTTTCAAACAGCCGTAGTCCGTAAACTTGACACGTGTCGGGTTGTGATTGGAAGGATTCGTAAGAAAGCGGATTCCTAGAGAATGGAACGTATCTCTATCTTATAGGGGGGTCGACTGTATACAGTACATAATTTATATATAATTAATATATAATTATATGTACAGTACCTAATTTATATATAATTTATAAAATACTGTCCAGACGATAGAAATCTCTCTGTAGTTGGCGCTACGGATAGTTTAGCGGGAAAGTAGTTCGGCTGCCCAATGACGTTTGAAGTAATTATAGGGGGTTCTTTACTGTTTTTTACGGATACCGGTTACAATTTTTTTCGTAGTTTTATAGGAATCGTAATTATAGGGACCGTAATTATAGGGGGGTCGACTGTATATGGTTCGTTCGAACGGTGTGCGAAAGACATGAGAGAAATATGTTTAGAAAATGATAAGAAAACTTTAGTAGTGTTTAAAGAGATAAGTCCAGGAATGAAATATTATAAATTTTCTAAATTTTCTAAGGTTGAGAAAGCTGATTAATATGTATTTCAAACATNACTAATATATTTATAAATGATATGTAGCCCCAAAAGTAGCCAAAGCGCCAAATGATATTTTTTTACGTTAAACTAAAAAAGTAGCCACATTTGGCGCAATGTAGCCAAATCTTGCAACGCTGGAAGGAATACTAAATAAAGCTGGAGTTCTGACTCATAGGATTATAGAGCCAAATGCGGAAAAAAAACAGAAAGGACAAAAGATAAAGAAGTGAGAAAGGTTGGAAAATTAAGACTAACAGAAGAACTATTTAACCTTTCTGACAACTTTTTATCTTTTGTCCTTTCTCTCCTTTCACCAAATTTGGGTCTATAATCCTTTGAGTCACAACTCCAGCTTTATTTAGTAATCCTTCCTCATTCACACATCTTCAAGTACATGAAAATATTTCATTTCCACTCAAAATTAAAATATAAATAAAGGTTTATGGCTTTGTGAAACGTCTTTTCTGAGTTTATGCCGTTTAAATAAATAAATAATAATAAAATTAAAACATTTGTCGGTTTTGTTTAAACCTTTATTGGGCCGCATTGGAACTTGCCTTGGGCCGCGGGTTGGACACCCCTGTTCTAGACAAACAAGATTAAACTTACTTTTGATGATGCAAGATAGAAGATCTGTAATATTAGTGAGAAGGTTGCAGTAATCTGTATTAGATGGCTGTGTAGGCGGTAAAATTGGGCCACCACAATCGTTACATTCTCGACCAAGATTTGATCCAACAAGAACTGAAAAAACTAATTGTACAAAGCTATCAAAGTCGAGTAATGCAACGTCTTGAAGGTCAGTAACGTCGAGGCCACGTATTTGAACGTCCTGAAAGCATGACTGCAAATTAACATTAAGCTGAAAAAAGAAAGAGAATTATATTCGTAAATATTAAACGTCAAACATAATTTATAAAATTATTAAACATAANTATAGGGACCGTAATTATAGGGGGGTCGACTGTATATGGTTCGTTCGAACGGTGTGCGAAAGACATGAGAGAAATATGTTTAGAAAATGATAAGAAAACTTTAGTAGTGTTTAAAGAGATAAGTCCAGGAATGAAATATTATAAATTTTCTAAATTTTCTAAGGTTGATAAGGCTGATTAAAATGTATTTCAAACATCCCAGTACTTGTGTAATTGCCGGTCCTTCCCAATCTGGAAGAAAATGATTCACAAAAAATTTATGAAAATCCTTCGAAGAAGATTTTATGGTGTTACTCCATATATTTACCGTTTTCTCAAGAAGAAAAAAGTATTACATTTATGTACGGCTTACCCGAATCTGTTCAAGGATAGGATTTGATAATAATCGATGATCTGATGCATGAACTGTCTCCAAAAACAGCATTTTTGTTACAACAGAATTTTATCACTGTAATGTAAGTTTGATTTTAATAATGCAAAATTTGTTTCTAAAAAATAAGATTATGAGAGATATAAGTTTAAATACACATTATTTGATTTTATTTTAAAATAATCGTGATGAAATTCAAGTGAATTGTTTAGGTCGTCAAGCTTATATAAAAGAGCGACAGAAAAGGAATTTGGTTATTTCTTATTAGATTTTCATCCTAAAACAGATAAGAAATTTTCTGTGAGAGATTCTTGTTTTCTTGACGAATGAGGTATTTTTTGGATTTACTTACGGATAAAATAAAAAACGTAAATAAATATTATATGCTAGCGCTTTTAGCGAAGAATACTCCTTCCCAACGAAAAGCGATATTGAAAGAAGCTACTCCAAACCAGATTAAAGTTTTGTGCAAAATATGTGATAATTTGCGAAGAAAATATACCTGCCGATGTTCGTAAATTACGAATATAAAAAAATTATCAGGAAACTATGCGAAAAACGCGTTCCTTTAGATACCAAGAAAACATTTTGGTTAATCAATTTGGTGGATTCCTTCCTCTTCTACTGGCGTCGTTATTGTCTATGGCAGGAGGGTTAATCGGTAAAGTAATAGAAAAAAAAATTTAATGGCAAAGCAGATGGCCTTAGTTTTTTCCGAATTACTGATGAGTTATCAAAAGCCTGAAATAAGAATTGGTTCTAATATCGAAGAATTACTCGAGAGTACAAATCCACATGACAACAATAAAGTCAAGTTATTAAGTCAATTGATTTCGAGATATCAGAGAACCGTTCATGCTCCTAAAGAACCTGTCAGAGTATCGATCATATCTAACCAAAATGAAGAAACAGAATCTCAACCGAAAGAAAAAACTGATGATGATGATGATGATGACGGATTTATAAAACAAATAATTTTATCGGTACCTCAATTATATCAAAAATATATACCTCATTTAATCGCGAAGTTGGATCGAAGTCATAACAGATGAAATTCTAAAGGTAAATTAACAATTGATGAAAAACCTCTTATCGGGAGTCATATAGTACACTTAGTTTCGTATGTAATGAGAAATAGGAAAACTGCATTACCTCCCGTTGGTTTCAAAGACCTTTTTGATGGCTTAAAAAAAATAAATATTCCTACAGAGTGGATCGGAAACATAAGTTTGGCGACATCACCGGAAAAAATATTCGATCAATCAACATCGGTCAAAACTCCCGAAGAAATTTTCTCTCATCAGTGGAAAAAATCTAAGAGGAAGAGGAAAAAAAATCTCGAATGGAAAAACTTTTAAAATCGATATACTACAATCCTAAATCTCCTACGTCTTTTGGTGGTGTGAGTAAAGTAGTTAAAGAATCAATTTTGCCACGATCTCTTGTTAAAAAATGGCTGTTTTCTCAAGTAACTTATACGCTTCATAAACCTGTAAGAATAAATATTCGCGAAAAAATCTAAAGGTTTTTATCCTAACGACTTATGGCAGGCTGATTTAGTTGTATTATAACAATTTTCTAGATTTAATAATGGAATAAAGTATTTACTAACTGTAATCGATGTATTTACTAAGTATTGCTATGTCATACCTATAAATATAAAAAATTTCAATCGGTATTTAAAGCTTTTCAAACCATTTTTAAAAAAATAAACATTCCGAAAAATTTACAAACTGATAAAGAAAAAGAATTTTATAATAGATTAGTAAAAAATTATCGGATATTGTGAAAAGTTATAATAATAGTTTTCATAGAAGTATCGGTATGTCTCTGTCAGAAGTTACTCTCCTACATCACAGCTGTATTTTCGTAAAAGTGGACGGTATAAAAGGACAAAATACGTTTAAATTTAATATTGGCAACCTCGTTCGAATTTCGAAAATACGTAAAACATTTAGCCGAGGATACCTACCTGGTTAGATGGANAACATCATAATATAAATGTTATAATTGTCTAAGAAGACAGACAAACAGACAGACGTACGATAATTTTAATCATTAATGCTTAGCTTATTTTTATAGACAACTTGAACGTTATTATTTTTATCTGTTAAAATGTTAAAAAATTACTAAACTGAATTAAAGTGAAGAAATAAAACAAAATACGTAACATAAAATACTTAAATATTAATTTATTTGTAAATAATAACATAGTTTAGTAAAATAGATATTTGAAAGAAACAAAAATAACAATAGTTTAGAATTATGTTATAATAATAAAATGCACTAAACTAACCTCGTCAAGGAGACAGTTTACTAAACCAGTTACGTTTAGACCTAAAACACCAAGAACAATTAAAAGAATTAAGATTAAGATTATTTAGTGCCTGACCCACCGTCTCCAAACATTGAAATCATACCTGAAAGTAACTGTTTTGAACCCTCTTCAATTATGCCTTTGCCTTGCTTTCCTGCAGCAAACGAAACATTTTTCTTTATTTCTTTCTTCGACGCTTCGCTGTTTTCTACGGTCGCAATTCCTTAAGTAAATAAATAAGTAATGTATAATTAACGAAAATTATACCTGTTAAATTAACAAATTTGATATATATTTGATAAAAAAAGTTTTCAGAACATTTAAAATGAAGAATGAAATAACTTTAATTTATTTAACTTGTTGTCAACAAGTAACATTATAGAAATTTCACATAGAATATAAGAAAACAACATTAGAAAATTAAACTTTAAGCATACAAAACTAAAAATATTAAATTATTAATTTGGATATATAAATATTATTAAAAATTGTTAGCTTACCGATAAGAACCACGAGAAAAAGGATGGTTTTCATGTTTGGAATTGGTTTCGGTTTGTTTCTCGCCGAAATATGCTTGCACGGCCGAACCTAATACTAAAAATTGCATTTATTCGAATAATTAAACACGAACAATTTTATGGAAGCAAAGTAGATGTAACTCGGGACTACACGCAAACACTTGTTAATAGACACCTGTTGTTTCCACGTGGATACGTTGGTAAGACCTGAATCTAAAAATTTCGATTTAAAATAATTTGAAAATTTAAAAATAATTTAAAATAAACTATAATTTTAAATTTAATAAATATAAAATAAATAAAACTAAATTTGAGAATTATTTATATTTACTAAGGTATAATGTAATATACAGCGTTAGAATTACTTCTAACCCTTCTATTAGAATTTTCAATATAAATATTTATAAAAAAACTGATAAAATATAAGCTTTATTCTTAATTATATTGCTGCTTTAGTAATGTAATTTAACACGAGAATAATAGAAACATCTGAGACAAGTATTCTAAACAACGTCATCAATGATGACACTAGCATACTGAGATAGTGTAATTTAAAATTATTTACAATAAATTAAGTTAAAATAAAGTATTTGAATAATTTCTACTTTTAAATACTTCATTATATCGTTTAGTATACTTTAAAAGATGTACAGTGTATTTAACACTGTCATGAACCTTTAAAACTAAAAGTGATGAAATACACGATAATATTTAAATATTAAAAAAATCTTAAATAGAAATTTCCACTTTGATCGAAAATAATGAGCTTTTAATGCATAAGAATATAAATTCTACAAATATAACAAATTAATAAGTTCACGTAAATCGCATACCAAATTAATTTTTGTGATAGAAAAAGAAAGGGTACGTGCAGTTATAAGGTATTTTAATCTCTCATTATTACATCGTCTCTCCCCCTAAATAAATCAACTTTGCACCCGAGTTTGAGAAAATAACGAAAAATAATAGACAATAAACGTAAACAAGTAAAGGGGTTTAAAACCTCTCAATATCGTCTTCGTATTTATCATTAATATGTAATAATTTACTTAATATTTAACGTAATTATATGTTTAAAACATTCATAAACTTGCAAAATATTTCAAATTTCATTTTCCTTTGAAATATAACTTATTTAAAATTATNATTACAGCGCCGCAGCACTGGCGAAAATTTAAATTTGCCGACTGGAATTCTTTCGGATGATTGACGTTTCGGATGATTGACTTTCGGAAAATCGACGCTCTACTGTATAACAAATTAATAAGTTTACGTAAATTGCATACCAAATTAATTTTTATGATAGAAATGGAAGGGGTACGTGCAGTTATAAGGTATTTTAATCTCTCATTATTACATCGTTTTTCCCCCTAAATACATCAACTTCGCATCCAAGTTTGAGAAGATAACAAAAAATAATAGACAATAAACATAAACAAGTAAAGGGGTTTAAAACCTCTTAATATTGTCCTCGTAGTTATCATTAAAATGTAATAATTTACTTAATATTTAACGTAATTATATGTTTAAAACATTCATAAACTTGCAAAATATTTCAAATTTCATTCTTTTTTGTAATATAACATATTTTATTAACTTTGAATGTAAAAAACACGATATAAATGTACTGTATTTATTATAGATAGTAATTAAAATTACTCTTAACACTTCTATTAAAATTATTTTCATTAANAATAAGTTTTTAATGCATAAGAATATAAATTCTACAAATACAACAAATTAATAAGTTCAGGGAAATCGCATACAAAATTATTTATAATAAGTTTTTTTTCATTTTTGTCATAGAAATGAAAGGGGTACGTGCAATTATAAAGTATTTTAATCCCTCATCATTACATCGTCTCTCTTCCTTATAGCTTAACTAAATACATTAACTTCACACCCGTGTTTGAGAAGATTACGAAAAACGATAGACAATAAACGTAAACAAGTGAAGGGGTTTAAAACCTCTCAATATCGTCCTCGTAGTTATCATTAAAATGTAATAATTTACTTAATATTTAACGTAATAATATGTTTAGAACATTCATAAACTTGCAAAATATTTCAAATTTCATTCTTTTTTGTAATATAACATATTTTATTAACTTTGAATGTAAAAATCTCGATATAAATATCCTTGTAGCTTATAAATATATAACCTGTAAGAAAAGAAGTTACTACCATTAATTAATCAATAGTAAATTCATTCCAGAAAAACAGAATTTATATTGACATTTGGTTCAAAGAGCCGCATGTGGCTCGCGAGCCGCAGGTTGGCCACCCCTGTAATAAAATATTTTATTAACTTTGAATGTAAAAATCTCGATATAAATATCCTTGTAGCTTATAAATATATAACCTGTAAGAAAAGAAGTTACTACCATTAATTAATCAATAGTAAATTCATTCCAGAAATACAGAATTTATATTGACATTTCCTTCAAAGAGCCGCATGTGGCTCGCGAGCCGCAGGTTGGCCACCCCTGTAATAAAATATTTTAGTAATTTCGAAGTAGAAATATAATAATTTTAAAAACGATAATAAATAAATATTTATGTCGTTTTAACGATATGAAGTTCGAGAAAAAATGTAATGGATGTGTGTGTGTCTGTCTGTGGCACGATTTTGTTTACTCTGTTCGAAGCTTAGTAAGGGCTGCACTTTTTGTCGAAAACTTTTGAAATTTTGCAAGATGGTTTCTTACATTAAGTGGTTTATTTTGTTTAATTTTGCTAGTTAAAGTGGGAAGAAATTAAGTAGTATATATCTACAGTTGGGTCAAACTTAATGACGAATTTACGCGTTATTAGCATTTACAATTTTTTTTAAAAACTCATCTTTACCTTAAAANAACAAAATCGTTTTAAAAGTTCATAAAAATATAACGATTGAATTCGGAAACGAATTAAAAGATTTGTTAGGATTTAAAGAAAGCAAATTTTCCGAAAGTGAATATGTGAGCGACTATCCCATCGAATTATCTGCCGGAATTTCAGAAATTTTTATTTATTCGAATATCGTTGCTTCTCATCATGTTGGGAATATAACCGCTCCACTTTTAAGGGTTATACCTGTAATAAGAAAAAAGGCAGATCAAATAGTTAGAGTCTACCAATCACCACTATATCTTCCGTTAAAACGTAATTATATCGATACAATTGAAATCGAGCTGAGAACTGCTAGTGGAAAAGAAATTGTCTTTTTTGGAAGAAAGACATTATTAGTTTTATCCTTTAAACAGATATAAATATTGGTATATTTTATTTACTAACGTCAGTTCGTCTTTGTGAAGTAGAAAATGGAGCTCGATCCGCGAGATTGTATAGATTATTACTGCAATCAAGCAGAAGGAACAATACTGAAACACGATTTTCAATTATTTACATGATAATTCGGAAGAGGGACTTATTTTGCTGGACCGCAAATACAGAGAGGATACGTATTTTTTGAAGATTTATTTCGTAAATCTATTCCTATTCTTAGTAAAGTAGAAGGGCATCTGGGGGGTAAAGCTTTAAAATTTGCATCGAATGTCAGATCAGATGTAATTGAAGGGAAGTCTTCTTAAGAATCTACAAAAAATCGTTTTAAAGATGTACAATCTGAAATTAAGGAAGACGTACTTAAAAAAGTGCAGACAGGATCGGGTATAAAAAGAAAACGACCGAAAAGAGTAACTCAGTCGCAAAAGAAGAAGAAGCGAAAACTTAACGATATTTTTGGTAATTAAGAAACAATGAACGTCCATTTGTGTGGCTGCACCAAATCCGAATTAGATTTATTTAATACTGTTTCCACACAATCGGCTATCGACAATAGTTATAAAGTGATTGCTCAACCTCTGACGAACATCAGCGATAGTAGAGCACCTATAGAGTTTCTTATATCAGGATCGAGTGAGCATTATATGGATCTACATTCGATTTATCTATGTGTTCAAGCGAAAATCTAAAGAAAGATGGATCAAACCTCTGCTCGGAAGAGAAATTTACTCCTGTTAATTATTTTTTAAATAGTTTTTTTCTCAATGTACTGTTTTTTTAAATGACAAGCCTGTAATTTCGCAGGTTAATTATTCCTACTGGGCTATATTAGATGCGTTGCTATTTAATTTGATAGAAGTGCAAGAAACTTTTTTAACGAGCGTGTTATTTTTTAAAGATACTGCTGGACAAATGGATTTGATAAATCCGTTAGATGAAAATAATACTAACTATGGTTTAGTTAAAAGATTTAACATCAGCAAAGAAAGTAGAATAATAGATTTAATGGGAGGTCTTCATATCGATTTAGCGAATCAGCCTAAGCTTTTAACAAACAATGTAGACCTAAGAATTAAATTGGAGAGATGTAAAGAAAATTTTGCGCTAATGGCAAATAACGACGACTATAGAATTATTATTAAAAACGCATTGCTGAAAACTAATAAAGTAGACGTTAGTTCGTCAATACAGATAGGAATTGAAAAAGCGCTCCAAAGCGGTATAATCAAATTATCCTTTTGTAGGACAGATGTTAAAGTCTTTACATTAACTAGCAGGATTCAGTCTACAAGTATATCAAACGTTGTTATCGGCCAACTACTGTATAGAATAACTCTCGGATTTGTTTCTAATTCTGCATTTAATGGAAATGTGAAGTGTAATCCTTTTAATTTTATAAATTATAATTTAAATTATATATGTTTATCAAAAGACAATGAAATGATTCCTTCTAAACCCTATACTTCGTATTATAGCAATAAAATTTATGCAAGAAATTTTATCTCATTCGAAGATACCGGATGTATTCATCATCATAAATCTATAAATATATACTACGACGAGTACCAAGACGGTTATACTTTATATTGTTTCGATCTTACACTCGATAAATCGGGCTCCGAATCCCACGTTAGCGTGAACCAGCTAGAAAATATCGGTATGAAATTAAAGTTTTTGAAGGCGATACCAGAAACCATAAACGTTGTTTGTTTGCTAGAACATAATAATATTTTAGAAATCGATCATTCACGAACCGTATTTGTCGATTATTAATGAATACCGTTACGTTGTAGAGATTAGCAGCGAGCAATTTGAAAATAAGAAAAAATTTCGGAAAAGTGTTTGCATCCGACGATCTACCATTTCGAGTTAGTAATAAATAATCTTTTATAATTAATTTAGATGAAAAAATAAGTTGGGAAGTCATTGGGTATCAATATTTTTTTTAAAAATGGAATAATACTGATGACAAGCTACGCTCTTAAATGATACTATTAAGGTATCATTTAAGAGTGTAGCTTGAGACCGAAGTAAATGAATAGTTTTTTTGTTTATCTGTTTTAAGTGGGAAACATCCGCATTTAGAAATTCTACATCTTCAGTGGTGGCGATTCTAAATAGAAATTTTAAAGCCTTACCTCCGAAATCAACCAGTACCCTCTTTTCTCGTAAGATATTAGGAAGTGTTACTAGGGCCTTCAATTCGTAGTATAGTTTCTGATAACGACAGAAAGATTATCTCAACACCGTAAAATTTTGAGTAGGTAAAATCCATCGAGTTTGATCTTTTGGCTTATTGGGCGTAACTTGTTCTCGTTGTAACATCATGTTTTCTAGGAAGGTAATAGCTTGAGTTAATAAACGTACCTGTCGCTCGAAAGAATCAATGTCATTTATAAAAGTCCAATGATTAGAAGTCATTAAGAAGTTTCCTTGATGGATAAAGATGGTTCCCTTTTTAAATTCTTGATCTTCTGGACAAGAAGAGCCTTGAATAGGGTACAAAAGAAGGAGGAGAAGTATGCTTGTAAGGTTTAACCATAACCGTCTAAGTCTCCGTTGATGGACTTTTAATGGTTCTTGTTTTTCCTAAGAATATAGAGGTTGTGATAAAATTTATTCAAAATTGTACCGCCTAGCTTACTAGTTAAAAAAATACCCCGGAGAAGAGGTTTTAGTTAGAGGCAGCGTACGACAGACGTAGTACCCTAGAGTGGGCAGTTCAGCCCCGTAGAATCGCCATGCAAAGGCAGTCCTTCCTCAAGACATTACCATAGGAAGGTAGTTCGCCAGAGCCTTGTCATAGAAAGGCAGTTCGGGGGAAAATTTGCCCTATCAAGAATTAAGAAAAATAATATCCTATAGTGTATGATACGTTATAGTTTATTTGAACTCTTAAAATACAGAGTAGTTGACTTGGACATGTCACAAAATTATTAGGTATTATACATGCTAATACTTGCATTAACTAAAAATATAATTAAAACTCTTATATTTATTATTTATTTTACATAGATAATTATCATATAAATCAACTTTTACACAAGTTAAATTGTACAACTTCCTAGTGAAGAAATGTATCTCCCCTTTTTTCCATTATTATTAAAGTGTAAAATTATGGATATTACATAATTTCTCCATTATTTAACAATTGGATTCCCTTGGGTTAGAGAATAATCTTGAAGGAAACGAAGAGCTGTCTTCCTCTTGATTAGATTCCTCCCCACTTGATGATCCTTCGTCAGAGGGATCCGGGGATTCAATAGGGAAAATGGGTGAAAGAGGACGAGGCGGAGGATTGACCCATATGCACGGAGCTATAAGATCTATAATAGGCCGGGGAGCTCCTCTAGCCTCAAACTGCTGTATGTAACCTACCCATTTCACCCAGTCTTGTTGACTTTTGAGTCTTAAATAATAAGCTGGGGAGGGTTGATATCCCTCTGGGATGACAGCCATGGTAAGTTTTGTAGGTCGATCCGACCGGTCATATTTTTGAATACTTCGGATCATAGTGTGGTAAGCTCTAGAGGCACATCTATTGGAAATGAAAGGAATAGAGGGTTCACGTTCACCTTCTTCCACGATGCTACCATGAGGTACCACCTGGTCCCGGTTTTCTGTAGACTCCTGTAAAATATAATTGAGTTCCAAATAACTAGTTGAACAACCACACACTAGTTTACATGAGACAAATCATGTAATTAAGGGTAAGGAAGCTCACGAAGAGTTCGGGACTCTACTGCCATGCATAGAAGAGGATGGAAAAAGCGCAGCTATCTATAGAGAATGGGATTCCTTTATTAGGTGTTTTATTAGAACCAGAATCCATATGACCGGAAGTGCATCAAGGATATTGTCATAGAGAGCAGGGAGGAATAGCAGAGTTGTCACCCAACTCTGCTGTTCCTCCCTCGGTTGAACAGATAGCTCCCAGCCTCGCGACAGGACTAGTCATGCATCCTCCATATTACGCCCCAGCATGTTTACTATTTCCCCGTGTTACTGTTAATTCCTATTAAAAGAAGGATTTTCCTAGTCTCATGTCAAGATGTCAAGAACAGCTCTGACAGTAATTGTCATTAGACGTTGCTTTGCTTTATACTTGAAGTGTTGTCGCTACGTTGATGAACATTACTGGTTGAAACAAGATAAAATAACGAAGGTATTGATATTGTATATTTGAGGTACAAATTATCAGTTTTTGAGCAAACAAATCCTTGTGGCTATTTCCATTTCATTTATTGGAGTATATCATGGCATCTATTCATACAGAACCATTAGTAAACTCAACTAACCATAGTCCAGCAAGTTCAGTAATGAAAAGTGCAGCAAATTCAGTTGTGAATCAGAATAATGTGAGAGATGTTATTAGTGATGATATGGGTTGGAAAGCCAAACTGAAAATTCCACCTCGAGATAAAAGAAAGAAAACAACAACACCCGTGGACATAAAAAAAATACTAGAAGATGATCCAACTATTTTTCAATATGATCATATTTATGATAATATGAAAAGGCAAAAAGAAGAAATTGTTAAGAAGGATAGAAAACCTAAATACATAAAATCACTAATGAAAGCTGCTGAGTTAAGGAAAAGAGAATATGAAAGAAGAATAGAGAGAAAAATTGAGAAAGAGAGGAAAAAAGAAAATAAATTTGAAGACGAGGTTTTTATTACGTCTTCCTACAAGAAAAAATTACTAGAAAAGCAACAAGAATGTAGACAAAAAGAATTAGAAGAGAATACGAGGAAAGCGGCGCTTCCAATGCTTCTAATGACGTCACGCCACTGGCATATTTAAAAGTAAACTCATCAGCATTTGTACGACGGCTCGCTACATAAATCGTCGTGACTTTTACAACAGATAACAGATTAAATTTAAGAACGTCTTTCTTGGAATTGTTCCTAAAAAGAAACAATTTGAAAACACCTGTTGGTTTTTGGCACATTACTTATACAGAAGAAGAAGGAAAAAAAACGCGAATACCTGTCCTAAAACAGATGATTCTAGTGGAAATAGCATCACTAAACCACTCATTAGATATCTTTTCTATGATTTTGAATTATTTATTTAATTTATTATCGCAATTTACATTACTCTTGCACTTCATTCTTTGTTACAGTTGATGTAACTGATAAAGAAGCAATAAATTGTATTTCGCTAATTTTTTATTTTTTTATAGAATAGAATTACGGTCATATAAAAGTCGCATCTCCGTATCCAGTTTCCCGAAATCCACAAATGTGATACTCCGGAAAGACTCTTAAATTGAACTACATAAATTTCACTTAAATAAATTTAATTAAATAATTTACTTTAATTTTCCACAAATTAAATTGCAAGGGATAAATCGATTTTATTATAGGTACAGTCATGATTATTATGATACCAAGAAAGAGGCCGACGCCCGCATTATCGGTAGAATCAGGATGGAGAAAGCCATAATTTCCAAACATGAACCCTTGAAGGAAGAATTACCATCCCAAAATCCGTGTGAGATTTTCTATAGAACCTTTAACTTAGGGAGAAATACCCTGATATGAATCCTTGGAGAAGTTCCTTATAAGGAAGAGGCAAGAGGAATACACTAGAAAATCGTTATTCTATCTTGACACTACCTGGTCAATGACACAACATCTCTGGGCAAAAAGAAGACCTGTGAAGAGAAACAAAATGAATCCAAAAAATATAGTCCGGACATATTCTGATATACATTTGATACATTTATACATTTGATATTCTTTGCCCTTTACTCTCATCTACGGGATAGCCTATAAAAGGATACATCAAGGACCCATCTTGAAAGTAGAAGGGGGTGTGATTTTCCACCACTTTTGTTCAGAAAGAAAACCCAAGAAGACAAGAGAGAAAACATAACACGGAACATGGAATCAGGAGAAGTCGAATCGGAATCTGGCCGGCACAATAGCGAGTCTATAGTACATAAGACCTTGGAAAAGCTAGGATGAGAGCCATTATTTTAATAACACGACAATAATCAGAGATATTTAAGTTTAGTTAATTTCAAAAGGAGAGAGAGAGCCATGTGTTATTTCCTTCCGATGTAACTACTAGAGATACTGCCGCCACGTTTTAATTTTTATTATTATATTAAAAAGGAAGATTTATAACCTAAGGAGAGGAAAATCTGCTAGTCGATGAGTAACTGGCATTACCCAGATGAATTCTTCGACCGGTCCTTCACTTCTGAGAGCATAAGGGTGAGTCGGTCCTTCCTCGGTATCCTCTTCCTCTTCAGATATTTCTGTTTCCCCCTCTCCATCACTTTTTTCCTCGAGTGCAGGTGGTGGGTGAGGAAGTAGAAATGCATTTAATATAAACTCATCCCATGGATCAATAATTAATGGTGGGTCTTTTTCAGAGGCGGATGATATAACTTCCTTTGGTAGAGTAAGTTCTGACTGTTCTATAGGCAAGTTGACTTCTTCTCTCGCTACTGAGGGTTTTATTCTGTTTGCATGTACATGTAATTTTCTTTTGGTTTTTATATTTTCTATTTCATAATTTACAGGGCTTAAAATGGCAATAATTCCATAAGGTCCTGGCCATCGAGTAGCTAACTTCCTTTTTATTCCTCTTGGAACTACTACTCCCTTTAGTAACACTATGTCCCCTACTTGATAACGAAATGGTTTGTTCTGCTTCCTTTGTCGTTCCTGTGTTGACTTTGCAGCTAGTTCAGAATATTCCTGTGCCTTTTGATGTGTCTCCTTCATTCTCAGTCTTAATTCACTCGCAAAATTATCTTTGACATCATAAGACAGTGTGGCTGGATTAGTGATTAACTCAAAAGAATAAGTAGGATCTTGGCCATATAACATATAAAACACGAAATAAATTAAATCGCCAAATTTTATTACACAGCTCTGATGTATAAAACTTCCTTTTTACAGAAAAAGTTAATTAAGCTATCTCGTAACTTATAGAGTCGTATAATACAGTAGAACCTCGAAAACTCGACCTAATGTGGACCGAAGGGTGGCCGAGTTTGTGAAAATGCCGAGTTATCNTAAATTTAGATACGTAAAAAATATGTGTTTATTCACCCGTGTTACTTAATCAATGTGAATTTATGACAAGAAACAAGAAACATAACAAGAAACACTTTGCATACGTACTTTTTTTACTTTCATTCTCATCAACATGCTATGGTGCTATACCTTAATATAAACCTATAGCAGTTTTTTTGTCATATACTATATAAAATTTATTGTGAGTGTTGACGATAGCATAGAAAATAAAAAATACATATTCCTTAAACAATATTACGAAAGACAATAAGAAAACAGTACAAAAACTAGGACTATATTGAATGGATTTAATAATTTCTCAAGGTACTGTATACGATGGAACGTATAGTCACATTACTTATTGCAAATCAACGAATTTATAAGTATATTTTAATTTACCAAATCGACATTTTTATTTGTTATAATATTTATTTACTCATACCGATTACTTTAAACGTTTATTTTTCTGCTTAAACCAGTTTTTTAACATTCAAAAGCGTTGCCTCTTATTAGAAACATCTCTTAACTACAGCACGAAAAATTTTCTATATGATTAGCATCATTTTCATTGACCTAAATCAAAAGGATTTTTTATTAAATTATTAAGAAAAACACAAATAGGTTATTCAATGGAAATCTACTTTTAGAAATGATTGACAAAAACGGGACCAGAAATAAGTTCTAGATTTGATATCAACATGCAAGTTTTTCAGACGATTGAATGGCCCGTAATGTGGCAGTATGAACCCTTTCGAAGACTCTCAGAAATTTTTTTTGGAGATGATCCATTTGTATATGACGGGACTCTACCATCACTGAGGAGCTACCCCCTTTTGGGCAGAACTATCCCGCCTTATGCTTTCGAAATAAGTTCTGTTAAAATTCACGCTGTTATAAAAGTATTAAAAACCCATTTTTGATAAAGAAACTGAATTATTTACTTTATATTATTATAAAATAATACATTTTTATATTTATTAGTAAATAATTTAATCTGTTTTTCTTAAAAGTAATTTACAAAATTTTAGATACGAAGAAATTTGTTTATTTAATGAAATAATTTGGAAGAAAAGAAATTTAAATAACCTTCAGGTAAAACTCGCTTTCTGCACTCTTATCAGAATATGCTAATCTTACAAGTGAGAAACTGCACTGTCTCTCTAAATCTCGCCTAATACACAATATTAAAATATTCCAAAAATGTCGCCTCTTCCAATTATCTGGATATCATTTATACCTATATATAGATTTGTTTTGGCTATTTCTATTATGTAATATCACTGACGATATGCTTAGGATCATTCGTTTGAGAAACTTCTGTCGAAAGTATTTGGGCTGGTATTTTTCATTACAGTCACTATACACAGTGTGGGGACCGAGGGAGGGGAGAATTTAAAAAAAAACGTAATTAACGATAATATGTGATATATATCGTCATCGTCTCCCTTGCCATTTGGACTGCTGAGAGCTATAACAATCAACGACATGTAAAAACAGTTGAGTCAGAAATAGATGCCTCGTTTACAAAAACACAACCCGTTTATTATACACAAAAGATGCTTACAAGATTTCCGCGATTTTGGAAGTTCTACAGCGGCTGCGGCCTCTAAGTCTTCCTCTCTTTTCCAAGATAGTTTCATTTTGAAGGAGTGTCCCTTGTTTGCGAATGAACAATTCCATCGAACCCGGGACGATGCAGTTGACTTCCGTTGATGGTAAGATGTCCATCTGAGGTCGGGAGATGGAGACGAAGATGAGTGCGAGACACACGCATAACAATAGATCCGTCAATTGGGACTTTCGGGAGAAGAAGCCGTCGCGTTCTTAAATTTCCGGGGTTTTATCTGTTTTGCTTTGATTCCACTTACCGATTAGTCTCTATTTGTCATCTGATAACAATTCGAAACCTTTCGGGGGTGCGGGAGAGATCAAAATCGAAGTTTACGAACCATCACGGACCATCTCCAACCGGAGATGGTCCACGGACTTACATTCTTCTATTGTTTAAACATTATCATCGCGTTTTCATACAAAAAATATATTTTTAACTACTATATTTAAAAACAAAAAAAAATTATTTTAACGCGAATTTTAGTGAGGGTTCGGACCTGTCCAGAGCCTCACACGCAGGACACATTAGACAATCCTGTCTCCAGGCTTAAAAATACGATCAATAACTCTTGCGTTATTGTCTCCGAGGTTTACATTGTGAACACAGAAAAATTTCTTGGTGGACCACTGAGCTAGGAAACAGGAAAAAAGTAGTTGAGAGGTTAATTAATGAGAGCTGCTCTTTCTTGAAGGATACAACTGGCCTTGCAACCCGCGCCAACTCATTCACACGAGTACAATGTTCCATCATCTACTGACATTTATGTCCTTTAGTGAGTTCTCTGGGGGCACGAATGGCAATTAGCTTTTCCTTGCTTTGTTTCAACTGTCGGTACATAACTGCTTTTTAACTTTGTATTTTAATTATTTTTCTGTCTTCTCTTTCAGTTTAAATTCGGTTAGTCCTAATTGCAAGTTAGATTACGGACTCTTACTTGGTTTTCAATTAGGATATCATAGGTTAGATTAAATTAGATTAGAGTTTGTTAGCTTTAGTCTTCTGGTTAGGTTCGTCTTAGGTTATGGTAGGTTAGTTTAGTTAGTGAGTAAGTTATTGTTTAAAAGATCAAATAAAATAAAAATAAATAAATAAATAATAGAGAGAAAAAACAAAATAAAAAGTTATTGAGGTTTTGCCCCGTTCGTCTGATCTAGTTTGTCGTTTTGTTTGTTTACTTTTCGCGTTATCTGTCTAGCTCTTAAGTAGTATTAAGATTCCGATCGCATACAGTTTTATTAGAATTAAGTAGATATGTCTTCCTACTAACAGCCACTTGGCACTAACTACTACATTTAGGTATTCGTGGCGGCCCTCAATTATTGATGTTTGCTACACTCAGGTTTACTTTTAGACCCTTTGAAAGACTACCGCCTTGCAGCCTAAAAACTGCATCCCAACATCAAACGTAGAGGGTTCTGTAGCCATATGTAGGCCGTTCAGAGGGATCCTACCTTTCTATACTATCTGTCTCAGTGTTTTCCAACGTGGAGCCCACGCCTCACAGGGGGACAATTCGATTGTTAAGGGGCAATTGAAAATGGACTCGTCTAGAGTTTAAGTTAACCTTATAACCGCTGTATATGTTAGGAAGGCATAAGAATTTTAGAAAGGCTTAGCTGGGGCATAGCACAAAAAAAGTTGTGAAAACACTGATCTATCTGCTAGCACTTCTTCTTCCCCTCCCCTTTCTCTTATCCTCTTTTCTGCTGGCTAAACACTTCGAGTACGGCCGATGTCTTCCTTGTATGTATGTATGTATGTCGAATGTATTGTAAATATTTCAAATCTACACACTACAGAAGTTATAAAATCAAACTATTGTGTTTCTAATTTAAAATAAGTTAAATTTTCACGTGAGTACATTTAGGGAAAGGTTTTTTAAATTTATTCAAGTTCTTTTATATGTCTACTCTAAGTTGATGTAGTATTAATATTCATACATATCATCTGTTATATATACTGTTATAAATAAGTATATATATAAACACATTTATACCTATATATAGATTTGTTTTGGCTATTTCTATTATGTAATATCACTGACGATATGCTTAGGATCATTCGTTTGAGAAACTTCTGTCGAAAGTATTTGGGCTGGTATTTTTCATTACAGTCACTATACACAGTGTGGGGACCGAGGGAGGGGAGAATTTAAAAAAAAACGTAATTAACGATAATATGTGATATATATCGTCATCGTCTCCCTTGCCATTTGGACTGCTGAGAGCTATAACAATCAACGACATGTAAAAACAGTTGAGTCAGAAATAGATGCCTCGTTTACAAAAACACAACCCGTTTATTATACACAAAAGATGCTTACAAGATTTCCGCGATTTTGGAAGTTCTACAGCGGCTGCGGCCTCTAAGTCTTCCTCTCTTTTCCAAGATAGTTTCATTTTGAAGGAGTGTCCCTTGTTTGCGAATGAACAATTCCATCGAACCCGGGACGATGCAGTTGACTTCCGTTGATGGTAAGATGTCCATCTGAGGTCGGGAGATGGAGACGAAGATGAGTGCGAGACACACGCATAACAATAGATCCGTCAATTGGGACTTTCGGGAGAAGAAGCCGTCGCGTTCTTAAATTTCCGGGGTTTTATCTNTAGTAAGGTAACATTCCAATAGACAATATGCAAAGCTTTTTTTTCAGTTTACAGCAGTATTTATTACACAAAATTTAAGTAAAGCTTAACATGCCGATCTTGCCCCGATCTCCCCTATATTATTCATTGATTATATTTATCGTCTCTGTATATAATTTAGATACGTGGTCAGGCTCTAAATCATGTTTAAGCTACACTGATCGTGCAGTTACCATTGTTAAACACAGTATCAAGATTATTTAAAATGTTGGCAACCTCAGTGTAAAGCTGTTGACATTGAGTTTGGTCTGTTGGGTTTCTAGGAAGATCTCTAACTGTAACTGAAAGGCAATTCATAAGTGGTTGAACACAATCGCTAACATATTCTAGACCAGGAGTGTCCAACCTTTTTGTTTCTCTGGGCCGCATTGGAAGAAGTCAAGGAGTTTTGGGNATGATCACCTTCAGCTGGTCCTTTCAGTGGTCACATTAGCATGTTTTACTGTATATTATAATGTGTCATTGTCATTTTTTAAAATGTTTTGCGTCATCGTCAAAATACGTTTATTTCATACGACCTGTTCGGTGGATATTGACTCCTGGTTTTTTCTACTACGTCAGAAACAGAGTACACCAGGGAGAAGATCGAATATGTAGAATAATCGCCCCTTTAAATTAAAGTTATATGATTTTCATTATTACAACCTACACGTTTTCTACTATTTAATTATTTAATTACACCATCGTCATTGTAATTTTGTAATAAAGCAAAGTAATTTGAAATAAATAAATTTCAAATCAAACGGATTTCTGCCAAAAATTCCAAATTCCAAAACTAAGCTTTACTTTTAATTAGATTGTACCTTTTCTTAATTAAGTAGCTACAAATAATCGAAACATCTGGGTCAACTCTTGAGCTACTTCATAAATGGAATAACTAAATACAAAGGTAATTTAATTTGGAAAACAATATGTGAGACTATGGGTAACAGGATGAAGTAGGAAATGACGACTTTCAGTTGACTTTAAACTTTGTTATTAATGCTAAACAATGTTATTAGGAATGTCTAATTTATATCTTCTATAAAAGCGGTTCATATTACTAAAACGAGAGCTTACAGTAATTACTATTGTTACCTGAGAAGGCAATACGAAAATCATTTTCTTTTGATTAAGAGGACTTCTTAATCTCATTTTTTCTTAATCGGATCGATGCAACCAAAATAGGGTGAAAACTTATTCAAAGCTCAAACTATAGCCTGTAAATAAAAGCTTGGCTGTATGTCACTAACAGCATAGTGAAAAGGAGATAGAAATAGAAATAAATTCTATTTCTATTTCTCCATAAACTTTTATTTTAGAAGAAGCTCCTTAACTCCTTCTGATTCTTAAAAAGTTAAAAATAATATATTTCGATAAACTTTTCTTTTTTTTTCTTTAAAATAAAACAATATTTTAAACTAAATTAATTTTCTAAAACATTCTATATATTAAAATATCCCATAATATAATCCTGGTTCTTTTAATATTCTTTTTATATTATGAAATAAAAAAGAACTTGATTTCCAAATTAGGGGTTCACGTTTAATGCTAGACATAGATAAAAAATATTCTTCTAGGAAATCTAATTACATAGAGATAAAATTTGTATCAAACTATACACAAAATGAGTTGCTTTTATAGCTTTTGTAGTTAATAGATATGGAAGATTTACAATACTTTTGCTGTAAAACTCACAACACTTTCTACAGAAGCTTTACAAACCAATGAGCCCAAGCTAATCGCACTTGATATCGAGTGATATAAATCTGTATCTGGGAATTTAGGACATTCAGATATACAGTAGAGCGTCGATTTTCCGAATTAATTGGGGACTGGGGTTGTCCGGATAACTGATATTTCGGATAACTGATTTACGTACGAAAAAATAGTTTAACGTATCGGATGTCGAAATTTTTCTCCGTTGCGTGTCGCTTCGCGTTGAATTTTCCTCGATGTTAAGCCTAACAAAGACTATTGTATCGTTAAAATTTATTTTTTTATTTTGTACAAACAAAATAAATATATTGAAAGATATAAAAATAATAAAAAATTATACTTCAGATGTTAATTTAGTATCAAAAACGTAAAATATTTGAGTAGCCCAAGAAATAGCCAAAGATTGAAGCGCCACAGCTCTGGCGAAAATTTAAATTTGCCGACTGGAATTCTTTCGGATGATTGACGTTTCGGATGATTGACTTTCGGAAAATCGATGCTCTACTGTATAACAAAATAAGTACTGAACAGAGGCATTGGGATAGAAATTCATATTTGTTGTAAATCATAGAAAATAAATGAATTTTCATAAAAAAGGAGTCTTCCTGAGTGATGTGTTATCAAAATCACTTTCATTCTGTTTTACAAACATACAAATAATTGAGAAAACAGCAAGCAATCAAGAAACGAGCAAGTATTTACTGAGATATCGTCACAATGCCGAGGTGTTAATCAATTAATCAGCTAAAATATTAATTAAACCCGAAATGTCAATATAAATTCTGTTTTTCTAGAAGAAATTTAGTATTGATTAATTAATGGTAGAACCTCTTTTCTTACAGGTTATATATTTTTAAACTACAAATATATTTATATAGAGATTTTTACATTCAAAGTTAATAAAATATATCTATATAATTTCAAATAAGTTATATTTAAAAAGAAAATGGAATTTGAAATATTTTACATGTTTATAAATGTTTTAAACATATAATTACGTTAAATATTAAGTTAATTATTACATTTTAATTATTACTACGAGGACGATTTTGAGAGGTTTTAAACCCCTTTACTTGTTTACGTTTATTGTCTATTGTTTTTAGTAAACTTATCAAACACGAATGTGAAGTTAATGTATTTAATTGAGGTGTAATGTGGACAGACGATGTAATGGTGAGAGATTAAAATACCTCACAACTGTACGCACCCCATTCTATTTCTATGAGAAAAATAAAGAACTTATAATTTTGTATGATATTTACCTGAACTTATTAATTTGTTATATTTGTATAATTTATATTCTTATGCATTACAATCTTATTATTTTCGATAAAAATGGAAATCCTTATTTAAGATTTATATTTAAATGTTATCGTCTACTTTATAACTTTTCTATATTGAATTTTAAACTGTTAAGCACACTTTTTAATGTATACTATTCGATATAATAAATAATTTAAAAGTAGAAATTATTTAATTATATTATTTTAACTTAATTTATTGTAAATAATTTTAAATAACAATACCTCAGTATGCTAGTTTCATCGTTGATGACGTTGTTTAGAATAATTGTCTCATATGTTTCTATTATTTTCGTGTTGAATTACATAACTAAAACAGCAATATAATTAAAAATAAATCTTATATTTTATCAGTTTTATATAAATACTTCTTATATTAAAATTTGACAAAAATATAAAAAGTGTATATTAATAAAAGTAATTTTAATAGAAGGGTTAGAAGTAATTCTAACCTTTCTATTACTGTATACTACATTATAGTATTTGATCTATATTACTATATAAGTTATCTTACGTGAGAGTTTATTTAAAATTATGGTTTATCTTAAATAGTTTTTAAATTTTTAAATTATTTTAAATCGAAATTTTTAGTTTTAGTTCTTACCAACGTTTCCACGTGTTAACAACACGTGTCTATTAAGAAGTGTTTGCGTGTAGTTTCGAGTTACGTCTACTTTGCTTTGATAAAATTATTAATATATTATTAAAAATATAATATAATATAATATTTATTTCATTTTAAATTAACGTAATTTTGCTTCGAAATTACTTAAATACTTTATTTTAACTTAATTTAAATTACATAATTTTTTTTATTAGAATACCTCTGTATGCCACTATGTGCTATTGATGACGTTGCTTTCAACAATTATCCCAGGTGTTTTTGTTTTTTCTACGTTGAATTATTAAACAAAATTAGCAAACCCAATTAAAAATAAAGCTTATAATTTACTAATTTTTATAGAAATAATTTAATTTGTATTTTATATTAATCAATTAAAGATACGTTGAAATTTTTATTGATGTGCAGGGTTCAAATAGAAATTATATAGAAAGTGTTAACTTGATCTGAACTTTATATTATTAGACGTGTCTAATATAAAGGGTTTTCACAATAGCTTAATTTACGAATAATTAGAACACATGCTTATATCAATTCAGAATACAAAAGTATACTTTCATTTATACGTCGAATAGTTTGTTTTTACCTAAATTATTATTTATTCTTTTTGCATTTTTGTTATTTAAAAACATTAAAATAATCAACTACCATTTCTAGTGTTAATTGTAATAAATTTGCAGGGATTCAAATGTTAATTCGATTCTGTTTCCTACATATAGATATATTTTTAGAGAAATATACGAGTAAATAAAAATTCTATCTATTAATTTTATTGAATAAATATATTGAAATACTTAGAAAACAGTTGAAACTCACTGCCGGTTATTCAGATTAAGATAAGAAACATATTTTTGTTTANTTAGTTGAATAAATACATTTAAATACTTAGAAAACAATTGAAACTCACTGCCGGTGATTTAGATTAAATATAAAATATATTCTGTGTAGGTCCGTAAAGCATAACCACCGGAAACGTAATAATACTTAAACAGGAAGAGCACCATCCACGTAAATAATTGAAGTAATTTCATTGGATTCGAAACTGAAAATACCATCTGCAATGTCAAAATTTTGGATTGACAGGTAGGAGGAGAAATAGCATTACTCAACGTAGAACTTGGCTATAAAAATGCATGGAAAACGGTCGTGCAAGCATATTTCGGCGAGCAACAAACCGAAAGCAACATGAAAACCATCCTCTTTCTCGTGGTTCTTATCGGTAAGTTAAAAATTTACAAAAATATTTATATTTCCAAATTGATAATTTAATATTTAGTCTTGAATGCTTAAACTTCAATTTTATAGTGTTGTTATCTTATATTCTACGTGAAATTTCTGAGATGTTACATGTTGAAAACAAGTTAAATGAATTAAAATTATTTCACTCACCATTTTAAATGTTCTGTAAACTTTTTTATTAAATATATGTCGAATTTGTTCATTTGAAAAGAATAATTTTCGTTAATTAAACTTTACTTATTTATTTATTTAAGGAATTGCAACCGTAGAAAACAGCAAAGCGTCAAAGAATGAAATGAAGAAAGGTGTTTCCTTTTCTGCAGGAAAGCAAGGCAAACGAATAATTGAAGAGGTCTCAAAACAACTTGGTCAGAGGCAGATGTGGCCTTCGTGGCCATCATGGCCGTCAATTGATGGTGGCATTTTAGATGAGATAGGTGATTTTTTTAATGAGTTAAATTTTCCAAGCAATGATGATTATACTGTTATCGGATTTGTGGCTAATCTTTTAAAGACAATTGATTTATATAATTTCACAGCGTGTATCGTCCGTGAGGTTAGTTGAACGTATTTTATTATGTTAATATAATTTTGTATTATCGTAACTTTTGTTTCTTGCTAATGTTCATTATTCTAAACTATATATTATTCACAAATAAATTAAATATTTAAATATTTTAAGTTACGTATTTCGTTACTTTTCCTCGCTTAAAATCAATTTCGTAATACTTTAATGCTATGTCATAGCTTTTTTTTTTTTTTGTTTTTAAATAAAAGAAAGGTAATATAAATGTCTCATTTTTCTGTAACACGACGACTCAAGTTGTTTATAAAAATAAGCTATTCATTATTTATTAAAGTTATCGTACGTCTGTTTGTCTGTCTTCTTGGAGAATTATAACATTTATACGATGATACTTACCCCTCGTTGTTTTACATTATCTATTTGTATATTTAATTTTATGCGAGTGTTTTGTTACTCGATTTAAATCTTTCTTTATTAGACAAATAAAAAAAATATTAACATTTTTAGATTAATATTTTAATTAGTTTAACATTATGCTTTTCATTAAATATTAAATATAAAAGTTTTTAGCCAAAGATAAAATATCAATTATATTAATTTATTTTTAATAATTAGTCTAATTATGTTTAATAATTTTTCTAAATTATGTTTGAAAAAGGATTGACGTTTAGCATTTACGACTATTCTTTTTTCAGCTTGGAAGTGATTTGGAGAAATGCTTAAGGGAACTTGAAGAACTTGGCATCAACGCTAGTTACATTCTAAGGGAAATTAATAAATTACTTTCTGGACCGGATGCTCGTGAGGAAAGTTGCTCCACATGTGGTGGTGGCCAAACTCCAGTATTTACTCCATCAGCTAATATGGATTACTGCAACCTTATCGGTAACCTTACGGATAATTTAGAGTGCGTACTCGAACAGCTTGCTAAACTCAAATGTCAAGAATATCTGAGCGATTGTTTCGAGCCATTAGTGACATGCCTTGGACAATTCATCGGAAGTCTTCCTAAAGACGAAACAAACCAAACTAGATGTCTGATGATTTTCGAAGAGCTTGGCAACATTCTAACAAATATTGGAGATGGGATACAAGGTAACAACTGCACAGTCGGACTTTAAACATGATTTGGAGCCTGACCACGTATCTAAACCAAATATATAGCGACGACGAATATAATCAATGAATAATATAAATATATTCTAATAAAAATAATTAAGTCATAAATTTAAATTTAAATCAATGCCATGATTATTATAAATTTAAAGAATGTAATATGAATAATTAAGAAAATAAAATCGATAGCATGCTAATTTGGTTCTTATTCTATATTATTTATTATAGTAAAACACCACTCATTCGCTATTTCTTCGTATTGTCTTAACATTTATGGTTGATTGTAATCTTTTGTAATTATACACGCGATGTCCAGCAAATTTACTGGGTAAAGCGGGTCATTGTATAACAGAGAAGCTTTTTCTTTACACTACATCACAAATCAATCAATTGTATGGGAAATTCTTGCGTTAAAATTTTATTTAATTCTTCTGTCAACCTCCGGTTTACTATTTTTAAATTATAATATTCTACGACTTTATAAATTACGAGATAGCTTAATCAACTTTTTCTGTAAAAAGGAAGTTCTATACACCAGAGCTGTGTAATTAAATTTGGCGATTTAATTTATTTCGTGTTATCTACAAAATATTTCTTGCGGTTCCTTCTTTAATCTGAACCCACAGTTTCTGTATCACAGAAAACACAAAACTTTGTAATTTGTGTTATTGTGTTTCAAACGACTTGCAGTAAGAAGTTCAAAAATACAGTTGTCCCTTGATAATCCGACAGGTATAGGACCAAAGGTGTGTCAGATTACCGAAAATAATTACATATTTCGCATTGTTTTGCTAGCAGTAACTTACAATATTCTCTACTCCAACTGTTCGAACAGAACTGCTCACATAAAACACACGAAATGTGTGTCATCGAGTAAGAATTGGATGGGGAGATTCACATCGCGACATGCTTCTGTGCAAGCAGACACATAACGGGGACGGGTACCTTGACGGGAGGTGCGTCGGACTACTGAGCATGTCGGATTAAAAAACGTCGGACTATAGAGGGACAACTGTATTTGAATTTGTGTTAGGTAAGATATAGCAGAGTAGCCTTCTTTATCTGAGGTTTGAACTAAACTAAAAACATTACTTATTATTATTCTTGCTGCTGGTGTTTTTCACAAAAAAGCAAAAATATCAAAAGGCGATACACTTGTTTCAGATATTGTTATTCAGCCTAAAGAATATAATGGAGTGATGTTCAAAGAGGAATATTTGTTAACAATACAATAATATAAAATTCCAAGGAATAAAGAATGAGTAGTTATTATTTTCTTTTGAAATTTGTGCGTGTCATGAAATTCAAATACAACTTACCAAAGTCATTTATTACTGTATAAATAAAATTTGTTTATATATATGTTACTGTAAATGCTCGAACTGTGATAAATTCTAAGATATTCCATTAAAATCTAAGATTTACCAAATCTTTGTGGTAAAAGTCCGAAATGTTATGTGATCATCGTTAATATCGAACTTTTAGTAGCATTTACTCGGTATAACTTAGGTTTTACCTTAGGTTTTAGCTCAATAGGGACAAATATGAAAAGCGTTTGGAGGAAGTAAAAGCTGAAAGAACATGAAAAATAAACTAGCTGTTCATTAAAGGCGTATAAAGCGTTACGACATTTTGACTATAAACGGCGAAAAGAACTAATTGCTCCTATGAAGGAGGAGAGTGGAAGAGAGTGGAAGCAACAGAGTCATTCCGTCATTTATCTAACTCTTTACAGGGATAATTTTCCAATTGAAATAGCGTAACTTCAGGTTTGCATCAAGTGTTGCATCAAGTAAAAACTATTTCTTGTTAAAAGCGATAGAATTAAGCAGAAATAAACAATAATTCTTAATAGATAAATAGAATTTATTTTTTTTAAGTTTATAACGTTAATATAAAGTTTTAAATNACTAACTGATAAAAACTGAATATGTTATAATTATGACTATGATCAATGTTCATTCTATGTTATAACTCCCTGTAATAACAGGCCTTTGCCTAATATGACTAATAAATATCTTAAATTAAATTAAATTAAATATTAAATTAGCGTATTAATATTTAAAATGTTATGGAAATCTAGATACTAAAGAAATAAATAACAGTGAAACTCCAAGTTTCCCAAAGATCAATGGAACGATACATGCTAGGAATAACCAAGAGACATCACAGAAGAATAGAGTGGATTAGGCAAAGAACCAAGTAACTGATGTAATCCACAGAATTAAATCTCTGAAATAGCAATGGGCACGACATCTGGCAAAGAAAACTGACAACAGATGGTTCACGAGAATCACAATGTGGTATCCACTGGGAGTCAAAAGATTCAAGTAACGTCCATACTTAAGAACATAAGGAGACAAGCAGGCACAATATGGTAGAGAGTGGCAAACAATAGGCAAACATGGGCACAAATGGAGATCGATTATGTAAGGGAGGCTACACCATAACTTGAAATGATAGAATAATCTGAAACTGATAAAGATTATCATCTTCAGTCAAAAAAATGTCGTAAAATAATTAGTATACGTTGCTCGAATACTGTTTTATTCTCATTAAATGTAAATTTGATTGTGTAATTATAATATATATTTTCTTTTCTTAACTGATAAGAAAAACATAAATTTTTACACTTATTTTGTAATTATAAATGAAAAACGCGACGATTTATATTTGTACAGGTTTTATATTCAAATAATAATTTTTCACCAAATAACTACAAAATATTAAATTTGTTAATAAGTTGTACTCGATAATCTTTTAATTTTAGAATAGGGAAATTCAAAAGAAACAAAAACTTCTATTTTTTCGTTTTCTCTTTTTTTTTATTTGTGAATTTCTATAATATTCACTCATCAAATGCTGAAGAATTATTGTTAATTATTAAACATTGTTAATATTTAATAACAATACTTTATTCACAATTCAAAATGAAAGCAAATTTTAATTAGATACAAACAAATTGAAATTAAAAAGATTCTTTCTTCAGAAACGAATGTGTGAAATACGAAAAGTCAGTTATTTTATTTCGTAAAATAAGAAAATTTTAATTTTGACGTTGAAAAATAACACTTACAAGTTCGGGCCAAGATTCTTTATGTAAATGCTTGAGTTTCGACATATCTATTTCCATAGGACGTCCGTACAAGTTCTGAAATGATCGAAAACAAATACAGTATAAATCAATTCAAATTCGCTATATCTTCGTCTGTATGCTATTTCGGTTAAGACAATTTCCATCAAAATAATCAGCAACACGTCAATTAATTCTGTTTCTACTCGCAATTCAAACTTTACATAACTACAATTAAGTATAAACTTAGCTTTTACAATATGTCTTTAAGAAGTGAGTAAGTCATCGTGGATTCATTCACCAGCCATCGTACAGCAGTATAGAGTCTCGAAGACCAGACGTGTGCGTCATAAATGCTTAATGACGTATGCCTATTAGTGTAATTCCGAACGTGCTTCTTCTTAATCTTAAAAATGTAATATTCTGATTGGTCATCTTCAGTGGAGTTTCCGTAATTTGACTGCAGTTTGAAAATGGAATTATATACCTATGAATTCCAACTGTCGTCGGGCTGTCCGACTGTCTTTCCTTAATTTCGAGAACGAAATTAAGAAAATGAAATCGAAGATCAGACATAGTAAGAATTGACGCACGAAACCTCCATTAACTATACAAGATCGTCTGATGCGAACCGAAAGTCACGTAATTTCAATTCAGAACTTTGCTATGGAAGGTGTTAGATGAATGACGCTATTGTCAAAGAAAAAGTATGATGTACAGTGATAAGGTAAAAAAAAATATATATATATATATATGTTAAATTAGGCCAACTACTGTTCGTTCCGTATATTTTGTTCTAAAAATGTCAGCTGAAATAGCAAAGCTTCTATGTATATTTTTTGGTACAGTAAGAGTCACGTGATTAGCTTTTATGCACCGGTCGACCTGTGAAAAAGTTATCATATCATTATCCAAGGAATCACAATTGTTTCAAAACACCATTTTACAAGAAACAGTTGCATTTTTTACGTTTGCTAAGATACCACTTATGTACTTCTATAGCAACAGCGTTAAAGTATTTGTATTAATTCTAACCGCAGTTATTCTGCTAGGAGACACCTTCACCTATTCGTTTTACCTCGAAATTTGTAAACAAAACGTAGATTAACGTTTTAAATTTTTTATATTAAAAGCATTTAATATTAATATAGCATTCTATGACGTCTTTATCATGAATTTTTCAACAAAGGTTTCTGATTTATTGTTTTCCAATTGTTGCGATTGTTGTTGGAATGTTTAACTGCGCTCAAAAAGTTTCTTTGCGAAATTCGACTGATAAGATGGAGAAGAAGAGGTAAATTCAATGGATAATTATGTTAATTTATAAGATTTGTTTAATATTAAATGAGAATTTCTATCTAGTAGGAGAAGAGTTGCCAAATCGAGTGTTCGGCAAAACAAAGTTTACCCAATTCAGGTAGACCATTGATTTTTCTCTAAGAAACTCAAAATGATCCTTTACTGGGATGATCGATAATTTTAATTTTGATCTACCGCAGGATGACAAAGATTTGCCTGCGACGAAATGTGACTCCTGGATCAAAGGGGAGTCGCCGTTGCGAGCAAATAATCCGAAAGAAGGAGGAAGGTCTATCGGATATTTAAGACGTTTATTCCATAGATTCTTGTTATGTTGTTGCTGCATTTCGGTTGAGATTTCTGATTAGAAGGTAAGTTTTCATTCTTTCTGTCTTTTCTCGGTCAGCAAATTGCGTAAGTAATAATTTCTGTGATTTTGTAGATTTAAGAACCGGAGTGAAGAAAGAACCTTTAGTGGTTCGAGGAGATAACTACACTTTACTCCATTTGTACCGTCTGTATAACAGGACGTTTTTGGATATTAGCATAAAGTTTTGAACTTATTATACCTCACAATAATTAGAATGGTCGGAAGAGGTGTTATTTGCGCTATGTTTTGGTGTATTAATTACAAGATATAAAGTGATCGCGAGTCGTTTTACCGACACCCTAAAGACAAACAAGTGTAAGTAAATTAATAGGCAATTTGGTTGTTTTCATTTATATCAACATTCTTCCTTTAAAATATTGTTATCATTCAACCTATGTGTTTATATTGTTTATATTGATTTTCAGATGAATTCAATGCGTTATTAATAGTAGAATGACTGATTTAGACGAGATTTTGAAAACGAAACGGCCAGAATATTTAAATAGAAATTATTCCGACCATTTTACAGGGAAAGATTTCAGAAAGTAAAATCTCTTAAGCCAAGGGTATATAAATTGTTTATTATTTGTTCACTTAATATAAATTAATGGTGTTCTTTACCTATTTTTTGTTCCACTCACCGAATTAGAAGTTTACGATCTAATATTAAACTTATCGCTAATTTTATTTAGTATCCTCTCACTGCAGTTGTCTAATAACTTGTTTTACATATGGTACAAGATCTGGACCGATGAAGAACCCTCACAATTAATTTATAATGCCGAACAGACCACGATGAGAAGCCACCCCCATAACAAGAAAACTAGAAGAACCTTTCAATGTAGAAATGCCATATATCATGTTTTGATATACTCGATATTTTATTTTCAATGTGTTTCAATTTAATGTAAAAATGTTTCAATTTAATAAAATTACATTATAACCTCAGATTTTAATTTATAAAAATCTGACTCTTATTGCATTTGATTTGTTTTGTTGCTATTATTCCTTTCTATAAATCACCGTCCATTCACGTTTTCTACTAAATAAAATCAAAATTCATGTTTTAAAACAAATGATCGAATGAGTTTCCAATGGTATTGTCAGCATAATAATTTTCACAATTGAATGAAATATATATTTAATTTTCAAATGTCGGGTCATTGGCAATTTCACGGCCAATTCAGGGGCTTTCATTGAAGACACGTCGGACTTTGTGAAAATAAGAGGCCACAATTTTGTTGGAACGAATAGAATTTGCAGTTTTCTTCAAATTTGTGCCACTAAGAATTGATGCAGCGCAGTGGGGCTCTTGGGATAGCCGAGTCGAACGGATAAAAATATTTTTAATGCAAATTGAATGAAATTACTATCTTATGTGACCACTAATTCATGAGAAGTATAGAAATAGAAGATACTGCAGAATATAAATATAAAAATGAATTTTAACTAGGGAAAGTTTTTCGAATTTTTTTTACCATTTGTTATTCTTTCTTTCAGAGGAAGCGAAGGCTCCTTGAAATCTTTTGGTGCGCCACTGCTACAGCGTTATTCTAGTTACGATGTGTTCAAAGGAAAAAAATCCATGGATTTTGTTTCTCAGAATAGCTCAAAACAAGTGTTCAATAGTGTCGAAAGAATACTTTGTATATTATTCATTGTATATTATATTTAGATTTTCGGAAAATTTTCGGCAGAGTACATACATTTCATTTTTCTTTAAGTCCGCTTGCATTTGCACAGGGCACACGATTTTGTCATTTGATTGCGAGGCAACCTCAGTTTCTATAGTTTCAAGGACAGTCGCAGCCGCAACACAATCGCTATGGGGACGTTTGAAACCTGCGGGAACTTCTTGGTGCGTGAACTTTTGGTACTGCGTTCCGCCAACTTTTTAACGTCTCTTTCTCTTTCTTTAATTCATAGAACCGGTCTCTTAGCACTACCGGTAGCAACGATAAATTTTGTAGCAATTTGGAGAATCTTTACTAATATGTGTGCGGTAGCGGCCGGATGAATGTGAAGTTGAATAGTGGCAGAAGAAGAGGAGAGTGGAGAAATGGAAATCTTCACTGACGGATCGAAGGTGGAGAACCAGGTGGGAGCCTCTTACCTGGTCATGCAAAATGAAAAAGAAATATATCATGACAAATTCAGACTTGATGACCGGTGCACTGTGCACCAAGCCGAACTTTTTGCCATACTTCAATCAGTGAGATGGATCATCTCCACCCGACTGACCGGTTCCATCATTATTGTAAACACTGATAGTAAAGCTGCTATTTGCTATCTGCAGCAGTTTAATAATAGAAATATTATGGCATTAGAAATTAAGAACTTAATTAACAAACATGAACTGAATATTAAAATAAGGTGGGTTAAAGCCCACGTAGGCATTATGGGCAATGAAAAAGCAGATGCTCTGGCCAAGGAGGCCACATTACAGAGTGAAATAGCATATAACAAAATACCATTGTCCTATATTAAGGAAATGCTTCGACAAGAATCCATACAGTAATGGCAAGAGGAGTGGAGCTACAGTGAGAAGGGACGGCATACCTTCTGGTTGCTTCCTAACATTCAAGAAAGAATACATGATCTAAACTGGCTCCCAATAGATCATATAATGACACAAATGTTGACTAATCACTGCAATACTAAAGAATACCTGAATAGGATCGGCAAACATCAAGATATATCTTGTGAATGTGAAAATGGAAACAACAGCTTGGAACACGTTATAAATGACTGTTCAAAATACGGCATGGATAGGATGCAGCTACAGCTGTTAATCACAGAATGCCTGAATACCACTGAATTGGATTTATACAGAATCATTAAGACTAAAACATTAGCCCAAGATATAAAAACCTTCACGCGCAAAATTCTGTCGTGAGAGAGGGAGGGAGCGAGTTGCTTCCTTAGCGACAAGAGTCGCAATCGTGTGAAGGCAAGATGCCCATGTTTTAATGTTTTGTATTAAATTAGTTGTATGTATTAAGACTTTGAAAAATATTATTGTTTATAAGAAATAAAGATAGCGTTTCCCTTGTGGTGCAGATAGCGAAACAAGGGTGACTCTGATCCCCGATTGGGAAAATGATGACTATCCAATGAAAAAAAAACGTATAGGGCCTATATGTAAAGTTTCCTCTTCTAATCTTTGAATTCCTGTCGTTAAACTTGAGGTTTTCTTGTTTTGCCTTTGAAAGCTTCTGTTTTATGGTCAAGGTATCCAGAAACCACTCTCTTTTTTCTTTCGTTTCAGCTGTCACACACTGGTTTATAGACACTAAGCCATGCTCCTGATTTTTGTGGTTTATCTTTACTTTACATATATATTAACTTTAATTACTGAAATAGTAAATGAGTATATAAATTTCTGAGGTTATATGTTTATGTTTAATAAACAAACCGAATATTACAACTATGCTAATATTACATTTACTTATTAAATACATACTCGTGTAAATGTTGTTAAGAAAATTAAAATTAATTTTTTTACACATTTATTCAAAATATTTTATGAAATTTTTAAAAATATTTTATATTATTAAGCTACATAAATCAAATAGTGTCTTGTGCAATCTGTTGTAAGATTTTGTTTAAAAAAAAAACTATTATATTTAAATTACTGTAAAATGGCAAAATGCTTAATTTTAAGGGTATGGATGAGTTTGATAAAAGAGTGTAAATGTTAATAATGAATATAATCTTTATTAGGTCTTATCTCTCTCGATATATAACACATGACACTTTATTCCTTCATTCTCTCAACCATAAACCACGAAAGATTATTAGCCTCAATGTACCTGATATACAAGCAACAATGACAAACATTGTTTCCTAATCATTACCCTGTCATTTGAATATACCCAGACTATTCATTGAATATACACAGGTTTGAATCACTCCTTTCTCTAGTTATAAATTTGACCATGGTAAGGGAAGAATGCCTCCATGATTTTTTTTACATCCCAATCCAGTTCCTTCATGTTAAGTCTTTCAAATTAAAACATCTAATCCTGTTGCGCTAGACAAAGCTCTTGTAGCTAAAGTGGTTAGAACAGGAATTAAAAATGGTGATATGCCTCCTTTTCCTTTTAATTGTGTTCTGTTTAATTTTATTTTCTTTCCTTTATTGATATTGTGACCGGAGAGTCACACTGGTGTCAGAAGTAAAATTACATCTTATATTCTCTCTCTGTACTCGATCCTCAATCAACCAAACGATGTGTCTCCGGGCCTTCAGGAGTCGTCGCTCAGTCTTCCTCGGAGTTGACATTGTGATTTAGACTGTTGACAGGACTGACAAGGGACTAAAGAAGTGCCATCCCTCTGGTCATAATATGTATCATTTGAGCTTTAGATATAAACGTATAGTTATTAGAAGGTTAGATTTCTCTACTTATAAATATATTTGTTCTTGATTTTTAATAATGATACAAATTTATTTTTTTGAAATTCATTCAAATATACATTTACCTCAATATTATTACACATTTATTTAGAAGAAAATAAGTTACATTATTCTTTCACTGTGTCATTGGATATTTAATTCGATTTTAATAAATATAAAATCATAGACATTTGTTTGCACCTAACAGTTTATTAGTTAATTTATCAAATTTAACAAAGTCAAAAATAAAAATAAAAAATATTACAATATATTCCAATAGAGAAATGAATAGCTAACAGATTATAATGGAGAGTAGGTGTAACACTATGCCTAGAAGCAACACTCTTCAAACAGATTTACAATTAAAGGTTTATAAAGCAAAACTGAAAAAGCACACAAAAAGTAAACTAGAAACGAGTTGCTTATCTTTCCCCCCGCAACATTTAAAATGTTGGTGGAGCCATCTCTTATCATATTTTATTAAATCTTTTTTTATATTTTTAACCATTATAAGATGGCAAAAACCTTAATTTTGAAGGCAGGAATGTGTTTTATGAAAAATTGTAAATGCAAATAACGAGTAAAATCGTCATTAATTCTGACCCTACAGGAAATACACAAAACCCACTTTATCTCCTCACCACTTGAGTTTTAATTCACAAAATTTAACAGCATCAATTTCCGCAATAAACGAAATTTTCGAAATCTTCCTAAAAAATCATAGGAATTATTAAGCTTCAAACGGGGTGCCACTCACACACAAACATATTCATAACATCCTATTGAAATTACCTCCATTTTTTTTTTTTTTTGCATTTCTCCACTTTTCAAAATGTCCTAGAGACAAAGATGTAAAAATCTGGAGAGTCTTTTCTTGTGGTATGGCCATACTTTCCCTCTGTTTTATATAACAGCCGGGAAAGTAACTATAAAAGAAAGAAAATCTTGATTGCAACAACGGATGCATCTAATGCGTTAATAAGTAGATAATAAGTTTGGGTTAAAAATACAAACAAATTAACATGTTATTTAAAACCCAGACTTTTTATCATCAATTTTTAACACATACGATATATTTCATCGCTCGTATTATATAAATTGCTATATAATAACTCGTAAAATTTCAGATACAATTATTTACAACAATTAATAATTATTTCTAGAATACAATTGGTGTAGTTTCTATCATTTAAGATTTACAATGAACAACTATTGCAATTTATAAAAAAAGAACCCCTCTACTTTAAAACAAGGTAAGAGTAAAAAGTTGTAAAAGCTAAAATATAGTAATCATAAAAAAGCAATTAGCAATATACGTACTAATAAATCTCTATACATTCATTAAATTACTCATATTTTACCCATATTTTATCCATCCATTAAGGAAGTATTCTATTAAACGATCCATACCATTATAAATTATGCGATATCGATATAAACGAGATCGATATTATATAACTCCATTTACAATGAGGAACGAGTACTCTGATATTTATATTAGAACATTTTGTACTGTGACGATAATATCTTGTACAGTACAGCTTGTCTGAAGATCTCACATTCACACTTTAGTCTTTATTAATTTAATTGTTGTATGTAACCATAGTTTATTACAATAATACTATTACTCCACAGAATATTTATTCTTTACTGGTAAAATATGATGCAAAGGGAAATTTCTCCAGATATCGTCTTTGCTCCTATTATCATAATAATGAAAATATCCGGGGCCGATTTCTTTACAGAATCACAAAAGAAAATAAGTTTCACTTACTTCTACATTCTAACACTGAAAATATTCTTTACGTTTAAAATAATCAGTTATATCTTGATATTATACATTGGAAACGAAGACATGGCGCTACAACTCTGCGAAAATTCTATAAAGTACAAGAATAATGTTGTGGTTGTAAGAATTTTAATCACGTCTTGCATATGTTTTTCTTTAAAATATCTTTTCTTTTGGAACAGCACAAAATGCAGAAGATTGTTCAGGAATACTCGAATTGTGTGGAGAAAAATTCTGAACGAACGTAGGATAAACATAATAAATTCTTTGTTGAAAATTCAAAATAATCTTGTGTGCTTTTACATAGGCGCAGTCGGATTTATGAGTTTCGTTCAGTTAATTTTAAATTCGATTATCTATTTACAAATTAACAATTACGAATGGTCGTTCGGACAATCCGTCTGTTTGCTGCAATGTACAATTCGGAATATTTACATAATTATGAGTGCTTTCTCATATATATGTTTTCTTATATTCTTATGCGAATTTCAGAAATTACAGATTCGTATGATTCGCAAATATATACAAAATCAAACGAATCATATTGACGTAACTGTAATTTGGAATTTGATTCAAAATGCCAGAGAGAGTTTGAAGATATGCAACGTTGTACAGAATGAATTCTCGTTTTCTGGAATTATTATTTTGTTGTGTATCGAATTAACATTTGGCAGACTTTTATTGTTAAATACCGTTTCGGACACACGACTAAATATTACATTTAAAATTATTATGGTGTGTGTTGCTTTCGTCATTTTCGTCTACTGTTATTTCGTGTCCAGTGTCACAGTAAACGTAAGTAACATAACTTATATTTTGTGTTAATTATAATATATATATATATTGTAATTTGTATACATCTTATATCGTTACATTAAATTCCTCTTAACCTAGTCTGCCCCCTTCAAACACGAAATCTGTGTATTAAAACCCAGAAATTCGTATTTTATTCTCAAAATCGCTTTCACTTCAGGGCAAAAATGCATTTAAGTTTTTGAGATTTAATAGGGAAAAAAATAAAATACGAGTTATGAAGATATTTGATGTATCGATAGACAAATGCATATATAAACGGAAGAATGATCAATTTTTGTTTTTAATTGAAGTATAATTATATTCTAGGATGAAAATATCTTTATAGAAATTTACAGTTTGTATTTTAAAACTAACAGAACAAAAGACATCAATATGGTAAGTTACAAGTGAAATTACTTTTTTACAAATTAATTTATATGTGTTTATTTGAAGATTTATACATTTTCTAAGGAAAAAAATAAAAACTTAACACAATTTTTTAGATTTACAGTATGATGAATCTTTGTACGGAACAGGAACTAGCTTTAAAATTGTTTACTCAGATTCCAGTTACAAGATTATCGATATTAAAGGTATTATTTATGAAATATTTACATTTGATAATTAACAAATAGTTTAGAGGGAAATTAATTTAGAAAATAGTTTAAGGTATTACAATAATTTAGCTAAGTGCCTGAAATTACTAGCAAACACGTGACGGTTACTTACTAGAAAACACGTGTATCTGTGTGAGGCTAAGATTACATATTTGTTGTGGAATTTACTATGATTTAATTACATATAAATGAAATGTTGTTAGAAATTGAAGTTTTATCTTTTTATGTATTCAGCATATACTACGAATAATGTAGAATTTAAGTCATTTTACAGTATTATCTGACACATATACACTCTTATCAACATACAAAAAAGTACGTTCAGGACTTGTATTAATTGAAATTTAAATAACTCCGAATCACTAACAAAATATTGCATTTATATTCCTTATAAACAATAAAGAAAAATAAACAATTGTTTCTGTACATACAAAAAATTTTACACTAGGTACTGTACGTTAACAGTTTAAACTGAATAGAGAGATGTAATAATGTGATAATACATGACTCCATGTATTATTATATAGTGGCAGAGATGAAGTAGCATTCAAAGAAGAAAACAATATCTGTCACGTTCACACTCTCCTACAATCTTCTCATCTAAATGAATTGATTTTTTATGTAATAATATTTGATGTATTAAAATAATAATTTTATAATAATTAGATAACAATGAGAATTATAATAATATATCTGTATATTTTAATTTTATTTTCAGATTTTAGGTTTCTTTTTAACTCAGGTTTTTGTCGTTTCTCAATTGTTTGACAATTTTACTTGAAAAACCATTAAGTAAAGGGAATGTCAACTATTAAAGTGTTGTATTTTATATGTTTAATGTGATGGTAAATTGTACACTTTTAATTTTTTTTGTATATTTCTATTTAATCTCCAAATGTTCTAAAAAATTAACAAATTCTTTTACTATTTCATCTGTTATGTGCAATACACACAACAAGGAAAAGTATTAAAATTAATCAAGTTTTAATTTTTACATATGGAAAAGAAATTATGCTTCTTAAACACGTTTAATACAGCAGAAAAATTTAAACAACATTAACCACTTTGATTAATAAATGTTTAATAATATCGTAATCTAAAATTTACAAACTCGTTTACCATATTTAGTTATTTAGGAAATGAATTGAAATACAATCTATCGTTAAAAGAGACCTCTGTAGACTCTGTTCTATAAATCAACATCATTATATTACGTATACAAATATGGTAATTATTTTATCAAAATACCTCGACATTGTATGAAAATTTCTGTATAAAGATCGTTAACGTTTGCAGCGGCATCACTTCTGATTGCAGATAAGCTACATCAAGATGAAGTTCATCATCCTCGCTATCGTAGGTAAGTATTTACTCAATTATTATAAAGTATACAATTTGCTTATAGAATACATATAAATATANGGCAAACCACAATTAATTTGAGGTGACCACTACTATAATTAAAAACTGCAGTTCAGCATTGTGATGATTTCACAATAAATAACTGCTCGTTAAGTTATGGGTTTGGTTAAATAGTTTATAAACTATAATAAAGATAATTAAAGGACTTTTTCAAGGTTGTTTGCTGTGTTTAGAAAAGTATGATGGGCAATTTGAAAACAAACTGGGAACTACATCCTTAGTTTGTTCAGGAGTTTTATAAGGAGAATTGATGATTTCCTTTCCAACTATGTATACTCTCCACAAACAAAGGATGTGTTGTGAAGCAAAATGCTTTTCACAAATGTCATAGAGTTCAGTCAGTTCTCATAGATTGCCCATGTGTTGTGTTGCAGTAACCAAATAAACCATAATTGGTCAGTTCTTGATCTGCATGCAGTATCGCTTGTTTACATTTTTAAACAATTCCAAATCTTTTGGTGCCTTAAATACATTTATTTTTTGTTTCTTTGTATAATAGTTGCCTTTGTAATTATGCATGCATTTAAAAGGCATGATTTTGTAAGAATTTCCTAAAAGCACTGTCAAATGAGGTGTTAGTAAATTGTAAACAACAGTACAAAATGGACTTTATAAACAGACAAATATAGATAAGATGGTACCTGATGGCGAATGTCTGAACTACGACTACATTCCTGAAAAGTTTTTGACAGTCAAATAATAGTGTAAGAATACAAGTGATACCACTCCTATGTTATAAATGATAAATTACTACAAAGTTTTCTAAAGAATAACAAGAAAAATCAATAATAATTTATATTTCTCTAAGTGACCTTAAATCAAATTGTTTTATTTTCAGTGGGTTAAGGATACATGCATGTAACCTGCAAAAATAAATTCAAATTATTAAATCTTTTAAATAATCTGATCACTGTGTTACCTGCTTACATTAAAGATTAATTAATAACAATTCAGATCATCATCATTAATATCCATGATAATGTGTTCTTTGAATGCCAGAGAACAAAGATATTCTAAATGTTTTAGTTTATCACAGCATTATTAATGGGATGAGAAAAAATCTGGATTGTTTTTAAAGCATAATATTTTATCAAAATATTGGAAGTAATTATGAAATATTATGTATTATTTTAAAAGAAATTTTATTTACAATAGTATAGAATTTAATGAATATCATCATAAGGCTTATGGTTGGCGACATGCTGTAAGTTTGTTTCAATCAGGGCTGTGGAGTCGGAGTCAAAGTCGAAGTCGTGGAGTTTTGGTGTTTTGGCCGGAGTCGTCAAAAAATCCGCCGACTCCGACTCCCTTTTTACTTACCAACTTGTTATGTATATGAAACTGAGTCGGAGTCGGAGTCGAATGGTAAGGAAGAGTCGGAGTCGGTAGATTTTTACGCAACTCCACAGCCCTGGTTTCAATAGACTCGCAACTCCTTTGGATGACCTTCTTGACGTGTCAAATGTCATGAAAGTCTGATTCTTTGGATCAATTGTGTGGTATTATTTGCTCGCCAACCTTTCTTGTGTACTATTTGTGCCAAATATCCAAAGAAATCTTCAATTGCCCAGCATTGTGGCAGATTTAATGGATTATGTTCATTGGGTACAAAAGGAATGTTTTTGACTTTGAGGAATTCTGTGTTCAAATTTGAGTAGTGAGACGAAGCTTTGTCAGACCAAAAGATGAAATTGCCATTTTGATGATGCTTGTTAAGAAAACGGATTAGAATATTCTTTAGACATTCATTTGGTATGTGCTAGAAACCATGTATGGCATTTCTTAAAAAAATGGCTAAGCAGAAGTCGTGCCATACAATTGTCATTTCACCAGAAGGTGAGATGACAATGTATGGTATGGCTTTTGCTTCAAATTTCTTCTTAAATTTGCACTTCAATTCGGAAAGTGCTTGATTTTCATTGCTTGCACAGTAAATTTCATTTCCTGGCATTTGCATTCCAGAGAGAGAGAGAATTATTTCTTGTCATCCAAAATGAGCATTTTGTTTCCAAATTTCTTACAAGCTATCTGCATTGCATTTGGATTTTGGCAATTTCTTCAGCAGTGTACTCTGCAGTGCTCTTCTTCTTCCTTTTCTTTATGCTCATTGTCTTAAATGTCTTATCTATGCATGTTCAACGACAATTTAACACTTTAGCTGCCTCCACCTGACTAACTACATCTTTGTTGTCAAACATTTGTTGCAATGCTTGACATTTGGTTTTTAGCATTAGTAACAACTGAATTTCTTCACTTTTTGGCCTTCTTTTCCACATTCCAGGTATTTCAGACTTCTTCAAAATATCATAATTTGCTATAGTCATTGCTAAAAAATGCTGCACCAATTTTTTTGAATGATTTGCTTTATTTTCGTACATTTGTACAACTTGCTCTCTTAATACGTCCTATTTTGAAGCCATTTTTCTGAACCGATTCACGAATGTTTGAAAACTTCGTTTGCTGTAACCAAACATGTTTAATGACATAAAAAGATAATTTTAAAATATTTATACCAAAAGTTTTCAAAAGTTATGCTTTAAACTCAGTCCAGAAATTTTTTCTCTCACCCTGTTATATCAAAGATTAAACAAATTAAACTAACTATTTTGCATTAAAAAAACATGAAATTTAAACAACTAAAATATATCCAATATTTGTTCTTTTCATTCATAGAACAATAATCATAAGAATGATAAATGTTTATCATAATAAATGAATAAACTTTTATACAAAGTTAAATGAAACTTGGCATCATGTTGACAATTAAATAGACAATAATGCCTCTTTTAGATACCACAATATGCTATTATAGCAAACTCATATACAAATTTGTACGTTTAAACTGATGATGTTCGAGGAAAGCTGAAAGAGTTTTTTTTTTAAATTAATAGTCATGAATATACAAATGAAGCATTATAATCTATTCAATTTTCTATTATTTTTATTTCCTCACTTGATTTGACTTTTTCATTATAACTTCAATACTATTTACTAAACTGAATAAGAAAAATTGTTTTAAAATTACATTAATTATAGATAAATTCTTTAATTGAATCCATCCTTTGCAAACTGTCAATAAAAGATATAATTAGAAGGACCAGTGCAATAAGTGTCTAAAGATCACATTTTTATAGTTTTGAGAAAATGAAGAATAAAAATTTTTAATTGAATTGTAAATTTTATATGCATTCTTAGCAAACTACAAATTTTATAACTTAACTCAGGTACTGTACTATACATAGACAATTCATATTTTACTGAAATCATAAAAAAACAAGGCATATAAAAAAATTGCAAAAGTTAATTACAATTACATATGATTTTTAAATAAAATAAAAGTATCATTCTATGCATTTAACAGCGCACAGTTTTTCAAGCAGATTTGAGTCTTGCTTGATAAAATGGTAGGTTAATCATGCCAATATTATCAAAATAGTATTAAATACATGTATATTTGTGAAGGATTACTGTGTTTTGTTTTAGGTTTTAGATTAGATTTCTTACATTATCTTCTGACTAAAATTCCTTATTTTGAATATTTTAAGATATTTATTTTGTTTTTCATTATTATTAAAAATTATAAACAAAATTTTAGTGACTTTTTATCATTTTCTTTATTACAAAACATAAAACAGAATGAAATATGGATTATTGCATGACATCTATTTAAGAAGAATATAAAGTTTTGATGAATAATGTTCAAATTTTTATTAAATACAAGAAATTCTCAGGAGGGCTACGATTACCAAAAATAGTAAAAACAAAAAATTCTTGCCAGCAAAAGGGTTAAATAAACTAGATAATAAAAATATAGAAATGCAGCAAAATAATATTCATATTTTTGTAACAGACTTATTTCGTAATAAAGTAAAAAATCTGCTGTTAAATAATACTCATACAACAAGATCTGCAATATTCATACATTTTGATGTCAGAACCTATCTGGTAAGTAATTCCCAGTAATAACCCACTAAATTCATTTTGCATATAGTTGTACTTTTAAAAAATTCAATAAACTTTATTAAAATATAAAACATTTTGCTATTTTTTTTAATCTTTTATGCATTAGTGACTGCATCCTAACTGTACATTATATGATATTTTTCTCTGTTACACCAATTTTGGGATATTCTGTAGCATTAAACTGCACAAACCTAGCTTTAGAAATACCAGAAATTGCTGATATGTGGGTCAAGTCAACTTTTAAACTTAAGCTTGAACAATTTGATTGCTATCTTTTAAATACCATTAGATCTGAGAGAGTTTACAATAAAGTGCACAATCAAATGTTTTTTTTTTGGTTTGCAGAGTATAATCAAATTCACACAGAATTTGGGATTATTGATATGTTGATGTTTGAGTCATTCCTCCTTGAGTATTGCAAAGTATTGATTAGTGATGTGCTGGATCGTTAAAAATGTATATGTACGGATATGGATACAGATATGGATCATTAGAGTCTAGATCCATGGATACAGATATGGATCTCAACTTTTGTACTCAGTTGGCACCGGTGCATGTGACCTTGGACCAATAGTTGACGCTTTGCGTTAGTAACACGACGTGTTTTGACTTGCACTGTGCGTGTTTTTGTTTATAGTTTAGTGTGACACGGAATAGCGGAGATTATGTTTGTATTTTTGGAGAGTGTTGAGTTAAATTAAAATAAAAACAATGTCGACAAAAAACTTTAGTAGTGTAATATGGAAATATTTTATGATAGTAAATGAATTTTGCATGATAAAATTTTTGCAATGTGAATGTGCCAAATAAGTGATTTTAAGAAATAAAAAATTATTTGAATTGAAGTTATTAGTATTTTATTGCTACCTATCTTTAAAATTTCATATAAGTAACGAAATTCATTACAATAAAAGATCCATTAAAGATCCGCTAAAAAGTAACGGATATGGATACGAATACGGATCTTTTTTCCCTCGGATATCCGCGAATACGGATATCCGGCACATCACCAGTATTGATAAACTGGCATCATACTATGCCCCAGAACTGTATATTAAATTTCTATTTTATCAAATAATTTTTTTGAAATATGTAGTTGGTCTAAGAATATTAATAAATATTTTGTTTTTTCAGTTTTACTCTTCATAATAAAATCTTTCAGACAGGTAATAATAACTTTGTTCGGTCCTTCCTGAGCAGAATTTTCTGTGTAAATATATAGTAGATTGTTGTTTTGTTTGTGTTTTGACAACAAATACTCCCCAAGTTACAGAACTATAGTTGTCACAGATACTCATCCTGGATGTTAGTAACAGGGATGAAAAAATTATTCTGATAATCAAACATATTAAAAGAACATTTTCACTTTTCATATCTTTGCTTCAATTTATAAGTTGTTTCCGAAAGCATCATGCTTTTCAAAGGAGAAGTTCTCTCACAACCTTTAAATTTCTAAATTTTTCTTCCTCTTACTTATTTCAGCTTCTTTTAATCTGATTATTAAATCTGCAATTCTTTCATATATTTTTCCTTGGAAAGCCAAGATGTACAGTATATTGAATTAATCTATAAAAAGTTTTTCTAAACATGTTGCTGTATGAAATTCTCTCATGCTGTTGAACAAACGATCTGTGTAATTTAGCTACATTTAAATCAGAATCAATGTGTTTACACAATCTATTTTCATAATATGATTATCCTGCTGGAAAATCAGAAATATATTTTTGTATTTTGTTTAACAAATCTGATTTGATTCTATTGAGTTTAACATTGTAATGTTTGTGAAGATCTTTAGGGGATGCATTGCTTACAAGAATTTTTACAGCTAGAATCACCTTAAAACTTCCACAACCTACTTTGCTTTCAGCAAAGTAGGTTGTGGAAGTTTTAAGGTGGTTCTAGCTGTACTGTACCTAGGATAGGTGAAAAACCAACCTGTTAATAGTTTTTTCACCTATCCTAACATTATACTGAAATCTTTTTGTTCTTTGAATGACGTTACATATGTTCTTGATCACTCCACTCAAGATGGTACTGAGGTCTCTGTAGATCTGTGCCGTTCAGATTTTTCTTGTGCCCATTATTATAAAACTCTTCTAAAACTTCGGTTAACTAAATTTTAAATAGCCATCCAATTAAATTAACTAACTGGAGATTTAGTTTTTTAAAAGCAGGAATTTTAATTTTAGTTAATTTTCAATCATTAGCATATTTTGCAAAAAATGCTAATTTATTTAAAATGATTGATTATAAATCATTATTATTTTTTCAAATGCAAATTAATATCATTATTCTAGACAATGTCTAAAAACTTAATATTATAAATAAGAAATAACAGAACAAATGCAATATTTTTCAAAATAAACTTGAAAATGTCAGGGTTTGACTCTGATTTGGCCATGACACAATCTTTATAATAAAAAACTTTATAATAATAGTATACCATTCACAGATTTAATCCATGATATTTAAATCTTCTAATTAAATAAACACTTTATATAACATTAAAACTAGTTCTTATCTGAATTGTCTGTCCATTATTAACAATACACTAATAACTTCCTAATATGAGGTAATGGGAGGTTATGCTTTACGTCACTTATGCACTTTTTGTAAAGTATCTATCGAATTATGGACTTTGGCACATAGCAGAACAAATATTATACCAAATGAAAGATACTAAAAAATTATTTTAGATGACATTAGGAACTACATCCAGAGTTTTCTGGCTAGGGTTGTGAAGAAAAATCATTTGATCCTTGCTTGTAGATGGTCAAACAATTTACCATGACAACCATAGCCAGTAGAGGGAGAGGTGACTACTATTTTCTCCACTGGGGATGGAGAAAATAGTAGTCACCTCTCCCTCTACTAGGAACTATTGACTGTGTCTAAAAGTAAACAAAGCCTGAGGCAAGTCATGTGATTGGACCTTCTTCAACTTCCGGTAGAACGTGGAAGTTGTGTTAATAGTCGATGCAAAAGACATCGTGTGTATCAGTCACATTTCTTTAAATAACTATATTGTCTCATAAAATTATTGCTAGGTTATATTATTATTTATACATAAAACTAAATTTAATTCTACTTTATTCTCCATTTCTTTGACGCTTTTTTTTTAGAAAAGAAAGTGCAACATTCCTCTCTTATTCTTCCTTTGTTTACTCAATACTATTCATAAATGTCTACAATTACTCAAAAAACTCTTATTTATATTTAAATTAAATATTTTTGATTTTTTAAATTTTCTACAGGGTTTTTATATAAAGATACAAAATAATTTTGAAATATATTTTATATATATAGCCTATTGTCTAAAGAGATCCTATGTATAGAATTTTATAAAGGGGAAAAAA
>NW_019384501.1:0-1250 GCF_000671375.1 Centruroides sculpturatus | reverse complement strand
CTTTTCTACAAAGAAATACAAATATGTTTGTTAAATATTAAATTGAAAATGAAATTATGATCAATATATTTGAATAGTTTGGTGTTTTAGTAACAACATTTTATTGTGTTCCACAAAAGCATTTTATTCAACTGTTAAACTGACTTTCTGCTGTCTGCATATTGATAATAAATGATAAAACAGCTACTTAAAATTTTTTCTTTTTATCTATTTAAGTTAACTAGCAAATGAGCCCAGCATTTCTTGGGCTAATGATTTGGATGATTTAGTAAATATTCTTTGTATGATTGGAAATTAAGTTATTACTATCAAAAACAAAAATTTGCATCTAAAATAGTACAGTAGAAGCTGTTCTTCAGGTTAAGCCTTAATCCATCCTGCAGGGGAATTTTCAAAAATCCCTTTTTAGTGTGCATTTTCATGACGTACCATAACTGTGTTTCACCTAAATGTCACCTCTAGGTTCAGCAGTTTGCTCTGGATGATGATGAATCAGTCAGTCAGGACAAGTAATTTTATATACAGTAGAGCGTCAATTATCCGAATCAATTGGGGACTGGGTTGTTCAGAAGATCGATGTTTCGGATAACTGATTATGTACGAAAAAATATGTTAATTTATCCCATCTTGACATTTTTCTCCGTTGCATGTTGCTTCGCGTTGAATTTTCGTTGATGTTAAGCCTAACGAAGACTATTGTATCGTTAATAATTATTTTTTTATTTTGTACGAACAAAATAAATATATTGAAAAATATAAAAACAATAAAAAATTATACTTCAGAAGTTAATTTAGTATCAAAAACATAAAATATTTGAGTAGCCCAAGACATAGCCAAAGTTTGCAGCGCCACAGCACTGGCGAAAATTTAAATTTGCTGACTGAGATTCTTTCGGATAATTGACTGTCGGATAATCGACGCTGTACTGTAGTTTCATCTGTGTAAAATTAGCTATTACTTCTACATACGTGGTATATGCAGAAATAGAAATATGTTGTAACAAGCTTATACAAGGATTTTTCGAAGTAATTCTAACTCAAATTTATTACTTTCAAGCTAATATATTTGATTAAGATGTACTTGTATACTGTACAATAGTGTATTGAAGATACAAACATTCAGTATGGCTTCTTTCACTAGCATAAATGTTCTTATATTAATATTTGACTGACATTAAGGTTTTTAGAGTAAATATTACTTTAAAACAGTATTATACATAAATTATATTTATTACTTTAGTTAATAAGTC
>NW_019384500.1:821152-823806 GCF_000671375.1 Centruroides sculpturatus | reverse complement strand
TATACATTTATTTAAATAAGCATTTAAGTTTAACTTGAACTCATATTTTTTCTCTAGACTTATTTAAAGCATCTTGCTGCTGTTTTAATAGAAAGCTATGTTAAACTTAAATTTATCGAAGAATTTAATCATTAATTTTAACTTGTCGAGTATTAATTTTTTATCAAAAATTGTGTTATTGACATGCTTTAGTTCATAAATGCTAGAAGATTTTCTTAGTGCTACAAATAACTCTGCCAAAAGTCTCAAAATATCTTTTAATTTGGTTTGGTGTTTTTTGTTTCTTGAAAAATACTTGGCACATATTTCAAAAAGCACTTGTTTCAATACTTTTTTTTCTATCAAATTAAATTTTTATTTAATTAAGGTTTTTATTTATTAACTTATACTAAAATTTTAAAATATATATATACATTTTACAATGTTATAATGTCAAAGTAAAAGATGACTACTACTGTAGTATTTACAAAAAAATTTATTGATTTAAAGATTATTTTGAAAATTATTTTTAAGGAGATTTGTTTAAGAATGTTATTAAACTAAAACTTAATCATTGTAAAAATCAGAGGAAAAAACTGTATGTATAAATCTTTGTTATTACTTTATAAATCAAAATTTCTGATTTATCATACTGGAAAAAGAATTTTGTTTTTTGTNCTCTTTCCGTAAAGAACAAGAAATTGATCTAAAGTTGATTGTCTTACTCTTTTAATGAAAATTTTTCTGAAATGTGATAGCACATTGTCGTTTTCTATTGCCATTATGACTTTTTTCTTTCTTTGATGCCATATTGATTAAATATATAAATCACAAAACTGAAAAAAGAAGTATAGCACAAACACTTGGAAAAGCAATGCTTAACTCGCGCATGCCTAACACCAACTAAAATTTGACGCAAAATACCGTTACGTTCGTTATCCGAGACAAAAGTTTTGCAAAATAAAAGTTTGTTAACCGATTTGGTCATTAACCTGGACATTCATTAACCGGGGTTCCACTGTATAAAATATATAAAAAAAAATTTTTTTAATATTACATCTTTTCTCAGTAATCATAATATAAAAAGTAACTACTTTATGTGTATAATTTTATCTTTATTAACAATGATGAATTGTATACAAAATATTAAAATTTATTTAATCAGAAATCAGCAGAATTTTTTAGCCTCATTTGAACTAGATAATTTACTTGCAACATAACAAATTCACTTTTTCTTTGAGATGAAACTTATATTGCCATAATATTATAAACTGTGAACAGATTTAGATTAGACATCTATCATTGTCATGTTAAGTCATTTATGAAATAAGAAATATGTAAAACAGTTAATATTATCATTATTTTAAAACAATTTTTTGAATTTTTTTTTACCAAAAATATTGTTAGTGAAATTATAACAACAATTAGTATTTTTATATTAAGATAATACTATTTATATATATGTATATTCTTTGATATACATGGTATTATTTAATATGTCAACTTTCTATAATCCAAATTATTGTAAATGTGAATAACTTACAAGTTATTTTATTTCAAGCTAAAAATGGATAATTTAATAATATACATATGGTTTTGATATTTTTGAGCTTATACTTATTTTCAGGAACAAACGAATAGAACAAATACAGTTGCTCTAGCAACATAATAATGCATTGTTACAGAAACAAGAAGCGAGAAACTTAGTTTAAATTAATTAGCTAACTAAATTTACTGGCTGCTACAAAATTAAAAACTAAAATAACCAATAACCAAAAACAAAACACTCAGTCCAATATAATTTGTTTTTATCTGTAAACAAAACATTTTATAAATTACAAAATGTATTGTAAACATCTTTCCAAACTTATAATTTATCATTTGTATCATGATTTTATTGATAGTATGACTTGTAATAATTTTTTTCAGATATTAAATTATTCATAAAATTAATACAATAATTGTTATCAAATGAAAATAAACTTGGCATCAAAATTATTTTCTGTGATATATTACTGAGTAAGATTAATATTGAAAATATAATATCATTCATTTAATCCATTTATTGTGCAGTTGCTATAATTCTTAGTTATTAATAAATTTAAGCTTTAGCAGAAAACTATATAAGAAAAAAAACAGTATAGGTTCTTGTTTTGTACAAGTTATGCAGTAAACAAATAAAAGGATTTTAATCTGAGACATAGAAACAAATACAAATATTGGTAGCTATTTATTTCTTTATAAATGCTAGACATAGTTTTGTTTTAAATTAATATTGTCTAAAATCATATTTTAGTAGATTATGAAGAATAAACCACCATCTTAAACAGCAATATAATTTCAAATTCAAATGTTTTTGGTCTGGTTTTTAGACCATCATCAAGTTCTTTAATATCAAATTATAGAACATTCAACTGTTATTTAAAAAATTTAGAATACAGTCGACCCCCCTATAATTACGGTCACTATAATTACAATTCCTATAAAACTACGAAAAAATATACGTATTTTGGAAATGTTGAGTCGGATTAGTGTAGAATCGATTAATTTTATGGAAGAAAACCTTTCAATCAGCCGTAGTCCGTAAACTTGACACGTGTCGGGCTGTGATTGGAACGACTTGTAAGAAATCGGATTCCTAATAAATTGGAACGTATCTATATCTTATAGGGGGG
>NW_019384500.1:747791-817992 GCF_000671375.1 Centruroides sculpturatus | reverse complement strand
TTTTTATTCACTGCTTTTTGCTTTCTTTCCTTCACTTCCACCAGCACTTTTACTGAATAGAGGTCACTTGGTAAAATATGTACTTTGGTTTTGTCTACTTTTTAAAATGTTTCTAAAATGACTTAGGCAAATGTCATCACTCCGAGCAGCAATACGGTCAGTGTGAACCTTTTCGGGATGTTTCTTTTCAATAAAATTAGTCACTTTCTGATAATACCTCGAGATTTCCTTCATCGAGCGAGATCCTTCCATGATGAAGCAAACTGAGACCAATGAACAGAAGTGAATAAAAAAAATGGCGCCGCGATCTAATGTAACGTCGTATGGTGAATTTTTGTTCGTATTGTGGAGCAAAAATATGTTCGAATTTCATGTCATATCCTGAAAATTTCGTATGCTGGGGCGTTCGTATCCTGAGGTACCACTGTAATGTAATAAATTTGAAAATTCTATTTAAACACTATATCTGATTTATTGCAGAAAATTTTACTGTTGATGACATGATTACATAAGATTGTACAAACTTGAAAATATCTAATACTTCCTGTTAAAAACTTTTTACTTTACTGTAAATTCAATATAAGAATTTTGTATTTAAAAAAAATTTTTTTTTACTTTAAAATATTCATGAATTAGTTACATTTGATTTTTACAATAAATTTGGTTCTAATTTTTTTTATTGAGAAAAATTAAACTTAGTTTTTAATTATATATAGAAATTAGTTTTAAAAATTACTTCAATATATTTGAACTGTCGAGTACTTATTCAGATTATTAGAATTTGTTATAAATCTGGAATTAGTTATAAATATTTAAATAAAATTTTGAGAAAATTTAATGAAAGTAGCAGAACAAAATAAGCATTTTGTCTCTCAAAACTTACCTAAGTTTAATTATTACCATGTCATTTAATGTAGAAAAATTAATGAGGTATCTAAGTTATTGTCTGCATCATCGTTTCTGAGTAATATATTAAAACTAATTTTGTCATTTATTTGTTTAATTAACTATATTATTTTTCAAATGATTAAAAGTTTTAATATAACTGTTTTACTTCCTGAGTTTTAATGCACTTTTATTTAACAAAACACAAGATTAAAGAAAATCAATGTTAGAAATTATTTTATGTGAATTTAAATATATATTACTTTATTTTAAATTTTTTTGCAACTTTATTATTGATGATATAATATTATTAAAGATCACTTAGAATATTCAATTAAAATTTTATCTTTACCATTCTTATATCCATAAAAATTTTTAAATGAGACTTTTTTCTAATTTTGTTTTTAATGTCATTTTATAAAGGAAGGATCTTTTATTATTGAATAGAATTAATTTCAAATTATTTACATTTTATTAATTGAAAATCAAGTATTTTAATTGAGAATTTTGATTCCAGAGGATATAAAAAATATATATGTATAATTAATACTTTCTATTAACTTATTTTAATTTTCATATTTTTATTAATTTTTACACATTTTTACTGGCTTGTTTTTCTTAAATAGTATATGAAATTTTTACTTTTTGATTAAAAAAACTTCCTAATTTATCATTTCTAAATCTGTTAAGTAAATATTGGATAATAAAATCTTACACGAATATGAAAATTGTTTATTTTTTTTATAATTAAAATTGTTTCCATTTTTTCTTGAGTATTTCATTTCCAAGGTTTTGATTAAAACTATAATTCACATGTATTAAATATATTACAAATAACTTATTTAGAAAATGTTAGCATTTTATATGAATTTAAACTAATAATTCTAAATTTTGCAAGATTTAGGATTGTAATTATCACATTCTACAAATTTTCTGAATTTGTAGAATGCAATAATTGTAATTGTTTTTTCCCCTGTATGTATGTATGTATGTATGTATGTATGTATTTTAAGTCTTAAAAAATCATTTTCAGATATATATCTCTTTAGAAACATTTGGATTTTCCTGCATTTTGTTCTTTTACCCATTTAAATTTTAATAAAACAGTTGATATGAAGCTGGTATTAAAAAATAGCTTTAGTATAAATAGATTTTGATTTCTAAAGAAAGTATTCATATGTGATTATATTTGCTTTTTATTATCATCTAAAACCAGGTATTAAAATTATTAATAACATTTGTAATATTGTGTGTATTAATTAAAATTTTGTTTCTTTAATTTTACAACTTTATTTTTAAAAATATGAAGAAAATTGAAAAAGAATAATAAACAAAAATAACTGAAAAAATTCATTTCGTAATTATTCCAAATTTACTTATAATTTTTAAGAAATTGCATTAAAGTCTTCACTAAGTGTTGTAAAATGTAAAATTTAACAAAATTTTTAATGCTTCAGTTTTTTAAAATTATTTATCTATCTGTATTGTAAATTTAATATCTATATAATAATTTGAAATTTAATATCTAAGTTAAAAATTATTTTAAATTAAGTTTATTGTTTAAAATTAATCGTAATACTGTATCATGATTTAAAATAATTTACAACAATTCTGTTTCAAAATATAAATACAGTATTAAAAATTTATTAGTATTATCAATTTTATTAAAATTTCATTCTTATTGTTTGTAATATTTCTTGTATTTACTAATATTTTCTGTGTGTATTTATGAACTGTAGTTAACCCTCCACATTATGGATCACTTAACACTTCATATAAACTCTTAAGCTTTTGTGAGAAAACTTCTTATGAATTTATATTACTTTTCTTAGAAGAATTTGAGGAATTCACCAATTCTTAACTTCCAAATTCATTAAATAATTTTCATTTACATAATAATATGTAAGTGGCATACACAAAATTAACTTGATTACAAAGATTCTTTCCTTATCATTAAAATGATATAATTCTCCATAGAGGTTGAATTTTATGTAGAATAAATGAGGTTCATAAGATGATATATCAATTTTAAAAGTAAAATTCACTGTTGTTACGGTAATTTTAAAAATACAAATTGTCACGGTATTTTGAAATTTACACTTTCTATTAAAACTCTTAGCTTTGGGCTTTATGCTTTACTTTTTCTTAGTACTGTACTATTTAAAAAATCAAATGACTGCATTTATTATATCAGTTTTATCTTATTCACTTTTATCCTAAATTTTATGGATTTTGTATTAAAAAATTATATATTTTTTCTATAAAAAATAATAATTGTTAAGATTATTATATTTTTCATCATTCATCTTTACTTGTTATTTATCATTAAGACAAAATATAAATATCACATGTTAGCTTGATGTTGCATTTTATTTCATTTACAGTAAATAAAATATTTAAATTTATAAAGCAAAATATATAATTGTAAAATATGTTAACACTAGTTTTTAATAAAGACAATAGTACTTATGGAGTAAAGCATTTGTTTTTTTTTTATTAAAATATAAGATAATAAATTAATTATGATGATTATATGCTATGTGTGTGTGAATCCTTATGTTTTCATTAATTATCCATTAATTTGAAATGAAAAACAGAAAATTTAACTATGTGGAAGACACTTCAGAATGTAAACAAACCCCACATGTATGTTTGTAATGCTTATTACTATGTCACTAAAACTTAAATCTGATTTAATTTAGACAGTCTTTTGATAATGTTTTATGTTTTATAATTTTATATTTATGTAAAATAATTGAAAATTTTGTTACATTTGTTTTGTCTAATAGACGTATTTTTGAACTATTTTTAATTTAAGATTGTTATGGAAGTATTTGTATGTATATGTATTTGGGTGATCACAAAGTATTGCTAATCAATACTGTCTAAAGAGATATTTAGCAGTCCAAATGCAATCAAACCCTGGTATGTGGAAGACATTTATGTAAAAAAAAGTATCTAAACTCACCATTTGTACTTAACATTTTTCATGCTACAAACAACAAACAGTTTATTTGTACAAGACACTCAAACTATAGAGACATTAGCAATGCCCCATTCTAAAGGTGTCAGATCTTAAGGCAATGAATAGTGTGTTCATCAATAACTGACTGTAATTGATTCTTTGTGTTGCTTCTCATATGCAGTGTGATAGTGGATTTCAAGGCTGCCAAACGTGCAATATTTCCTTGACAAACTATACTTCTAAGTGCCTCCACAATCAAAAATTACATGGATTAGGATCCAAAGCACCAAAAGTAACTTAGTGATTAGCTTTGGTACAATTTTTCCCCCCAGGAATATCTTTCTCGGGTCATGAAATGTCACCATAATAAATTTGATTGCATTTGGACTGCTATAAATTATTTTCTTTCTAGACAGCATTGGATAAGAGTACTTTAATTATGATCACTAGGTATTTCAATTTTTTGTCATTTGTTTGAATTCCATTTGTTTCATCACATAAAATAATTGAATTGTTTATTACTTTATTAACCAAATATTAAACTTTGAAAATTATTATTTTATTTTTAATACTTTAGGTCTTACTTCCAGTTTTCATAATGTTACATTTTGTCATTCTAAATTGTGTCAAATTTGCATGCTATGTAAGTTCAAAACAACTAAATTATGATTTTTATATCAATATAAAATGATAGATTTTGCAGAAACAAAGTAAACTTAGAAATTACTTAGATGAAAAAACAATCTTCATATGAGTCATTATTAATAACAAAATACAACTCTATTAACCATTTCATTTTTTATCCACAATATAATCATCAAGCATATTGAATGATTATATTGTGAATACTGGTAAGTTGTTATCATAATAATAACTTTGTTATTGTTTTTGTATCTAAGTAATTTCTAAGTTTGTTTTTGTAAATTTCCATTTTATTTTGATATAAAAATCATAATTTATTTCAAACTTTGTTGAGTGAATATCATCAAAAAAAGCCAATTTTTAAATAATTAGTTTTAATAGCACAAAAATACAAATATTTTTTCAAGGCAGTTTTAATTAATATTTAAAGTTGTTGCAGTCTTTGAAGATTCATAATAATTGCATTTACTTTTCTTTATTCATATACATTTGAGATGTATATGAATAAAGAAAAGTATTTTTAGATTGTTAAATTAATTTTTAAAAATGACTTTTTCCTTCTTGATTAATAAATCTTATGAATTTACCATTTCTTCTTTCTTATTAAACTAAAAATGAAATTTGAATTGAATATCTACATTTGAAAATCTGTATAAAAAACATTTCATATTTTGCTATATGTAAAGGTTTATTGTACAATTTTCCCGGTAGATGTTTATAGTTTTTAAGGAGTAGAAGTTTTTATTTTCTTTCATAATCAGAAAGAAAATCCATTCATTGATACTTTCAATTGACTTATAGGCCTACCAAATATCATAACTCATTTATTAAAAATATTGAACTAGAGTTTTTATTGAATAAATATTGAACAAATAAAAGGTACAATTATCATTTTATTTGTTCTGAATAGATTGGAATAAGAAAGGTTGTATTGAATATACAAAGCTGTTCAGGATAATGTAAATGATAGAATGAATTGAAAAGATGAAAATCCAGAGGGCAGATTTTAGTTTAAGTCTGTTTGGTAGATTTACCTTCTCCTTGAAATATTTCTTATTGTATTTGTGAGATAATGTCCCTTAAAGATTTGTGGTATCTTGTGGAAATCTTGAAGTGCATCAGTATGCAGTTAAATTATATATCATTGTCATGATGTTATAGAATGATTAAAATTTATTTATAATATTTAAGTGCTTTTTATTTGTTTTTATTGGGCAAATAAACAAAACATTTTATGATAAAACTGATTATGATAAAACTGATGTTTTTCTGATAACACAGAATGCATGATGATACCATGCTGAGTTTGTTTGTTTAGGAAATTTTAAACAGACAAGCTCAGCATGATGTCATCAAACAGGATTTAACTTAACTTTTTGAATATAAAAATCAACTTTTTTGAAATTATTGTTGTTCTATGCTGAGAAATCAAAACATATATGTTTTAAGTACATGTTCATAATTTCAATTTATTTAATTGTAAGACAAAATTTATCATTTGATATTTTAACAATATTTAGTTTATCATCTTGACGATGTACTCGTACTTTTATAATTTTAAAATAATTATAAAATTTTAGTTAATGAATTTTATTTAAGGTGCATTTTAAAACAATCTTTAGATTTTACAAATAAAAAATATAACCTACAGTGATTGGAATAAAGTGAAAAGTTTAATACTATAGGTAGATTGTAAAGATGTATAAAAGAATTTTTCTGGCTAAAGATGATTAATTGTTTTTAGAGATAAAATATATTAAGAAAAAACTTCAGTAGTAATAATCTGTTTTGTTGGATATATTGAATTTGTAAAGAATATACTGTATATGGTTGCTGATATTTAAAATTTTTTGTTTTGTTTATAGTAAGTGTTGTTAATATTAGAAAATTATCCAAATTTTAAAACAGCATTTATGATATATATGCTTCTATTCTGAAATAAGATTTTAATGTTTAAATTCAGTCATGTATATTAAAATTATTTAGAATTAATTTAGAAATTTTTTACTTACTAACTAATAATAATAATGCATTAAAATTTTTATAATTGTATTTAAAGAAATATAGTTTAAATATTATATAAATACTAATTTCCATCTTGTATAGTCTAATAAATCTATCAGTTAGCAACTACTTGTAAAGGTTATGTAAGTTAATATGCTATTGATAGATATAAAATAAGAATGAGCAAATTTCAACTTATTTCTTAACTCATTCACTTTATCTAGAACAGGGGTCGCCAAAGTGGTCTATATCGACCCCCAGGGATCGATATAACATTATTGAGGGGTCGATGAAAAGACTAAAACTTACAAATTTTGAACCGAATATTGGTAATCTTGCTAAGGATTATCAAGTTTATCCATCTTATTGATCGTCAGTTACAAAAATTATTATTAACATATGTACTGTACAATAAATGTAAAAAATATAAAATTAAAAGATATATATTAAAATAGTAAGCGCTTTTTGTTTTTGCTTGTAACACAAACTTTTTGGTGGGATCGATGTGAGATTTTGAAAAGTTGCAGGGGGTCAACGATGAAAAAAGTTTGGCGATTCCTGATCTAGAACAAGAAATGCTTGTTGACGTCTTATGCTATTGCTGTGAATATTGCTAAGAACAACATTCTGTGTTAATAAAGATATTGTCACATGAAATTTTCAGAAGCAATTTATACTTTATTCATTTTTTCCTCGTTGTTTTTTTCTTCTACACACATCATTTGCTTAAAATCTAGAATAATACTGTTCATTCAGGTTTTAATGAAAAATTTGAAATATCCTGAAAATTTTTATTGAAACTGCCCTGTTTAATATGACATTCATAGAGTACTCTATAAAAATAACAAAAATTTTGAAAGATAGTGTAGTATTTATAAATATCTTTATAACAAAATTTCTATGAATTTTCCATTCAAATTTTAAAAGTTTTACGACTTCAAAAGTATAATTAGAAAAATTGTTTTAAAATCATGAGTTTTTTCTGATATCATTACAATAGTTATTACAAATTATTAGTTCAGTATTTTGTAGTTGAATATTAGGATTTCTTAAAAGAACCTGAGTCCTTTGAAACTTTAAAGTCTTAGCTATTCTTGAAGGGAAATGTTATTGGACTATACATCTGTCAATATTGACTTTTTTGATCCTTTTCATATATCCATAGATCATGGATATAAATCCAAATCCTTTAGTTTTTGGCTGACTACCATATCAACAAATTTAATGTACAGTAATTCAAAAACTTGTTGGAACAGTGATGATTCCTTAATTCAGCTCAGAGATTAAACTAGGTTGTCATTTTGCATAATGTTATATATAATCTATTGTATATGACATTTGTGTTTTGATGTCATAAATGATTATCATTTAAGATCAGTAGTGTAGCCAGGTTTTGAAGTGAGGAAGAGCAAAAGGAAGAAATAAATGCCAATTTTTTTTAATGTTATAAAATAGATGCCAAGTAGGATAAAATTTATATAGCTAATGCCAGTGCTTAAGACAATATGTACTGATGTCTTAACTATTCATTATGGTATTGTGATTTCTTCTATAAAAATTTTTTTATATCATAAAAACATCTGAAATGTTAAAAATCGCAACCAATTAACAGTTTTTGTATCACATCTTGACCTTTATCTATATATGACTCTAATAATAATGAATGTGTTATAACAATAATTTTTTTTAATTTGGTGTGAGCATAAAAAAAAATATATACAGCATAAAGTTGATTGCAAATGTCAACTGAATACTTATGCTAAGTAATAAATAAATTATTACTAAAACATTAATCAATAGTGAATCAGATTTACATAACATTTTCTTCATTAAATTTTTGACTCATCTGATTTTTATCAAATACTTATTATTGATATCAAGTTACTGTATATAAAATCTATGAATATATAATTATTGGTGTGTGTATGAATGACATCAAAAATAATGTATGAATATTATTATATGTTGTATTATAAATTAAGTAATAAAATATTTGAAAGAAAGAAAGGAGGGAGGGAGAAGAATTTTAACAAACTTTGAAGTAGTCCAGATTTCATCTAAAGTTCAATTTTTATTCTGAACTCTTAACTTAGAATAGTGATTTTTCAATTAAAGGTGCAGAATATGAAGTGAACTTTAGCTGACATCCAGTCCATTTATTTTTCCATCACTGTAATATTGAATTATCCTCTGCCTTTTTTTCCTTTATTCTTTTTCCTTTAATTTTTATTTTTTCTTTCAAGTATATTGGGTAGAACTTGTGAGACAATAATTTAGAGCAATTTTATATTATTTGATTCGTCGTTTTTAATAAATTCTAGAGTTATAAATGAATTTAGTTGGTGGTTTACATATTTCATTCATTTCTTCATATTTCTCATTACATTAAGATTTTTTGTAATCATCAAAAACAGTTGAAAGAAACCTTAAAAGAATCAAATCCTGAAGAGTTATGTATATTAAATTAATGCATTTATGGTCAGTATGATTAATGCTCAGAGATTAAAACATTAATTTTTATCAGAGTTAATTTCATGTCAGTTTTTGTGTTAGGATTTATAGACGAATAATTAATCCCAATAAAGTTCAATCATTAATCATAGGTGTTGTATAAATTTGTCTTATTTTAAAGGGATTGTTGTGTCAAGTTATTCTAGAGAATTGTATCGATAATATACAACTATATGTACTGTATATATATATATATATGTGTGTGTGTGACAAAATTTGTCAGAATCAGTAATGAGTTGTCAAGATTAAGCTTTAATCAGTTTCATTACAGTTATTAATTTTAAGATTTCCTTTATATTTTTTATGATTTTAAATTAAATTTTATTTTTATTTTTTGAAAAAATATTAATATTTTGATGAATATTTAATTTAATTTAAAACTTGAAATGATATCAAACATGAAATCTATTTAAATGGAATTTTTAATAGTTGATTGCTTTTTGTTCTTTTTATGTTCATATATGTTCAAATATTTTTAATATTTCATTATTCCTATTGTTTTTGAAGGAAAACTTTTGATTTTATCATTTAATACTGTGAAAATTATGTTCACATATACAAGTTTAATAGAAATTAGTTTTAGGTAAACTGTACACATGTAAGAACTTTAAAAACTCTACAAATTTTATTTATTATAATAATTTTTTTTTATCTGAATAAAATGAAACCAGAATGAAATCTAATGGTTTATCTGACTTTTGAAATTTAGTATTCTACAAATGGAATTATTGTTGAAAGAATTTTAAATCATGGTAAAATAAAAGTAAAAGCAAAAATGACAGATGCCAGCAATAACCATAATCATTATGTGCATTTGTAATTTTTGTTTGTTGTAATTTTTTTTTGATGATAACATCAAAAATTTTTCACATTAAATAAAAGAATAAATGCTACTTTCTAGAATTTAGGAAAATTATTTCAGTAGTTCAGACTGTCAACTATTCTGTCCTGATAATTGATATAAATGAACTGTGAAAATTTGTACAGTCTAGAGTAAAACTAGACATTTTGTTAATGTCAACCACCATAATTTATCATCATTTGGTTTTCTATAAATTTAATTATTTTAAGCAATATTTTATCTTCCAAACACCAAATAAAGCCACTCTTATTATAAGAATTTTGTATATAACTTTTTTATATAATAATAAAATATATATTTTTTATAATATATATAATTGAAATTTGTAGGATTACTAAGTTTGAAAATGTGTTTCTAAGCAATAAATTATTTTTTATTTTTCATTTATATTTCTTCTAATAATTTTATGCATTTAATATTGTAATAGAAGCATAAAATAATATGGATTTTTAATTTTTTTTATAAATATGAAATCCTATACCCGGTGTAGAAAGTTTATTACTAACTTTTTTGTTTTTAGTTTATAAATTTCACATATACCTGAAAGCAAAAGTGAAATTATTTATATAAAATGGAAGATATACAAATTTTATAGCATGTTAGCGTATATTTGAATTATTATATGTCCTTTGAATCATTTGAAATAAGAGCATAAATTGTAAAAATCAATTCTCTTTGTATTATTTTCAAGATCCTGTACAGGATAAAGTTTATATGAAATCTTAATTCTCTCAAATTAAAAAAAATTATTTTAAAAGAACATAAAATTTTTTTAACATTATAAATGTTTTTATATAAAATTTTTTACTTATTTTAATTATGATCTAAAGTTAACATTTAATTATAATTTGTTAATTTCTAATTATTTATGCATTAATGAAGATTTTCCAAATAAAACCAGACACTTTTCTGTAACTAATCTCAACATTTGATATAGGGTGGTTCAATTTATTTTAGATAATATAAATCATACTTTTAAAAACTTTCTTTGATTGTTGGATTTGCAAGCTGCTTTTTCTCAGTTTTGAAAATTGCTTCACTTCATCATCATCATCAGAGATATAGCATTCATAACTTGACAGCATTTGATAAGCATTTGATTTTTTGTATTAGTTCAATTACTTTTGATTTTTTCCTATATCAATGAAAATATTATGAATGAAATTAATATAGTATTTTTTTTTAACTAGAATAAAATAACTGTAAATAATAATTTTTTTCTTATTTTCTAAATAGAGAAATATAAGAAAAAAATTAATAAAAATTATAAATATTCTACATATATGTTCTTATAATAATGTAAATAACAACCATGAATCTGAATGTCATTAACATAATTATTATCAAAATTTCTTTTATCAATAATTTAAATTTTTTATTTCAAAGAATATAAAGTGTATATTTATACTGTATATACATATACATTATATTCTTTGAAATAGAAAATTTATATATATATATATTTCAAAGAATATAATTATATATATGTATATGTATAAATTTATTTGATATAAAATTTCAGTATGTAAAGATTATGTTCCATACAGCTGTAAAAATCCACACCCTTCTTTCTAGAGGTCATTAGGTATAAATATGAAAGTTGAAAAGTCCAGATAATGTACTACTGAAATTGCAATTTTTTTTCTTTGATGTTATCTACAGAATTTCTTAATACTTGACTTGTCACATAAATTAGAAGCTCAGAAATTAGGTTAATACAAACTATTCATGCTTAAGAGTTAATAATTTATAAAAGAAATAACTAGTTTCAAAATAAAGGTCAAATAAGCAAGATGCTTACATAAAGTAATAATTGGATTAGTGTTTAGAGTAATTGTATATTATGAACATATTCTTTCTACATTTCCAATAATTAGAAGCATTGATGACATTTCCTGATTTTGAGCACTAATAATTATATATTGATGAGCTTGGAAATATTAAAATAGTGCAATATATTTTATATTTAGATTAAAGGGAAATGATAGTTATAACAAAATCATGCAAATTTGTTACTTTTTAATTAAAAAGCTGTAGATGAGGTTTTTTTCTTGTCCAGAAAATTACATTTTTATTTTTGTTGTCTTTATAAATGCTTTTCAATTTACTTTTATAGACTAATGCAGGAAAATATATATTATTTCAAGAACATTTAACAGAATAAAAAATTTATAAGCTGTTTATTGGAGGATTTAAAATTTAATCAATAAATACTGCTATTGTTTTTCTAACTTTTGTGTAACACAAAACTCATTCTTATTGTGTGATACCACATATTTGTCTTTTTATATATTTCTAATTTTACAATAAAAAAAGAAATTGAAAATTTTTAAATTTAAATTACAGATTCAACAGAACATTTTCTATATCTAACAAAGCAATTTGGTTGTTTGCAAATTCATCAATGAATTGTTTGAACTTAAAGGACATTTGAATGAAGATAAATAACTGAATGGTCAACTGTAGGAATTTGAACAGAAAGCATTTTAACATTAGAATTTAATTAAACAACTTTGCACATATTTGAAGAAATTCATTTAGAGCTGACATTAAAGAATTAAGAATATATTACAAAGTATAATATATATATATATAATTGTTATTATGTTACATTACAAATATCTTGATTAGTTTTGTATCTTGTTTATCTCTGTGTAAATTATATCTCGGTTATTTTTAATTATATACTCATTTTAATATGTAATCTCTATTATTATTTCCATTTATAAGTAATATTTGTGGTTTTCTTACTTTGACTGACTTTACTAAAATGAAAATTAATCAAACTATATTTACCAAGTATTCAGAAACTTTAGAAATTAATTAATTGATATTCAAAAATAATTTATTTTATAAAGTAAATTAATGATATTTATAATTAAATATGAGAGTAAAATACTGTATTTTCTCATGTGCAAATAATTAAAATAGTATACATATTTTTTCTTGCATTTATTTTTGCTAACATTCTATACTAGAAAGGCAGATTATCAGGTAGTCTAAAATTTGATCTTAAAACTAACAGAACTTTTGGCCTTTACCATATGTGAATCTAAAAAAACTAAACAGTAAATCATGTTGAGTGTTGAACTTTTTAAGTTGATTGCTGTTATAATATATAGTGTGATAAAAGAGAACCAAATTCAGTAATTAATATAAGTAGTTCAATTACATTTATTTTTAGAATTTTAGAAAAGTGATGTAGAGAAAGAATCAGATGATGTGTTAATAATACAGTATGCAAAATTTTAATTTATACCTATTTTATATGGAATCAATACATTATGATAAATGAATCTTAGAATCTATTTTAAGTTAAAAACTATTTTGAAAAATTCAGAATTCTGTCTTAAAATACTGTTAAATATCAGTATTGTTAAATTTATCTTGTCTGATTGATGGTGGATTTTGCAAACAACTTTTACAGTTTCACTTAAAATTCTTTCTTGTTGAGTAATCAGAGAACAAAAATTTGTCTTGATTAAAAATTATTTCATACAAGCATAGATAAATTGCTTAATGGCAAAGGTCAGGAAAAATAGTTTGACTTTATAATCTTTTCAGGATATTACAATATCAAACTATTTTTCAAGTTTTATATAGATTAGGATAAGGGAAAATTTTAATAAATGTTTGATATAAGAAAATTTTCAATTACATTTTAAAAGAAACTTTATTTATTTATATTTAATGTTTAATTTTTATTTTAAAAGAATAAAATAGAAATTTTATATAAATTTTTAATGTACAACTCAATATAATGTTCTGTTTATTTACTTATTTATTTATTTAGTTGTCTTTTAAAATTTGGATGCTGTAATATTTGTCAGGCAGTTTTTAGTGATTCTTCTTTTACTTTTATTTAAGCAAACAGGAAAAATAATGCTAGTGTATAAATATACTTTACCAGTAAAATCTATAAATTATCTTCAAATATTTATAAATATATTTTGAATTCAAACAGAAAAATAACTCAGTATATTAAAAAGCTATTTTATAGTTTCTATTTGCAATTTACGAGTGATAACCAAAAAGTTACAAATTACAGAAAAAGAAAGAATCTCCAATTCTTTCTTTCCTTACTCAACAAATAAAAATCCAATATCACTTTATCTTTCAATATTACAAATTTTCTGAAAGTCATGCCAATTGTTCAAACCTAAAATAGTTAAATTTAATCAGGCAAACTATTGATTCTCATTTCATAATTTTGATCTAACCTAATTGATTTTAGTTTAATTTTTATTTATTTACTTTCATTAAATTTATCATTCAGCATATTAAATAACCTAAAAATATTTTATAATTTGAAAAATTTAACTTTCTTTAATTAACGTTTACGAATTTTGAATTAATACTTAATTATTGTATAGGTAGTCGTATGCTGATTTTATTGGCATTTAGTCATTAATACATTAATTTGATGTTTGATGTAAAGGGATTAACTACATCAAATGTCAATAAAATCAAGCACACGGAATTTCATTACATTTTCATAACAACAATTTCTATTGAGAAAATGGACCAAATTTAAATTTTATTATCTGTTAATGGTCAGGATTTGAAATTAAGAAATTAGTTTTATTTTGTGCCTTTTCCAAACTTATTGACAGAAGATACAAAATTTACATATTATACAGCTTACTTTCATTTCCATATATTCTTTTTCAAATGATTTATTTTGAGAAGCTATCAGGTTCTCTGTCACAAATGATAGATATATAATATTGCTTGCTAGCTTGCTTAACATTATTACTTTTATTATAATGTAATGTATAAATGATCATTTAAATACTTTTCTATGGCATTTAAATATTTTTCTTTTTCCACCGAGAAAGAATTTTAAATGGAGGTCAATAACCATTTCAAAAATAGAATATTTAATCAATTTTATATTAATCTGTTGAACATTGGAACTTAATATTAGATATTAGTGTAATGTAATCATATTGCATTGACAAATGTGACTTGTTGTAATGACATTATAGCCAATTAATATAGAAGCTTATATCAAAGCAAGATATGATGCATTGACTATTAACTATTAACTATTGACTATTTCTAAATTTCTAAATTTCTAGAAGTAATAATATTACTTCTAGAAATTTAGAAATTTGTCAGAATAGTTGGAACAGAAATAAATTAAATGCATTTACTCCTCTTAAAGATCAATGCACTTTAGAGATTAAATATTAATATTTTTTCCTTATAAATGCTAATTTAAAAAAATGGATTGTTTGTCTTTAAGTTCTGCTTAATGGAGGGTTTTTGGTTTTTTTTTATTTAATTCTTTTAATCATCAAATGGTAGTCATAGTGGATAACATTTTTAATCATTTTGCTCATTTGCTGTTTAGCATTTACTGTTGAAGTTAAGTAGAGGTCTTCGTCAAGCAATTTGTATAATTTCCTTTTATCTGTACATTTTAATTATTTTTGAGATGAAAGGACAGAAATTTGTGCCGTCTCTATTTCCGCTACCACTCTAATTTGGTCTCAAAACTTTATAAATAGGATATATTAATAAATGGCTTATTCAATTTTACTTTTTGAACTAATTATCAATTAAGAAGTGTTGATGGAAAAGATCATTATCCAGAGACAAAAATAAGGACAATAAATATCTTTCAATTTATCTTACTGATAGTTTATAAAAATGAGGACAATAAAATAAGTTAAAACACGAACTTTCTTATTTATAAAAGCTACTATTCTTCTAATTAAGTAATTGTCCATAAAAGAAAAGTTTTACAAAGATTACATTCCTTGCAACATAGTACGTTAAATATTTTGGTGGGAGGATATTAAGATGTTTTTTTCTCTTGTCCTACCTCATTATATTTTTCAATTCAAGGCTGGGCACAACATATGGTTGTAATAATGTTCTTGAGAAAATTTTCTTGCCAAGTACAATCAAATTTATCCAACAGTGTATTGCTTTGTGTCTATCAATTAATGTCATGGCCATTATTTTAATTGTTGTCAAATACAAAGAGAAGAAATGTCTGTTCAGAAATATATAGTATGTAGGTTAGCATTTATTATACAACAAGATCTTTCCTGTTTTGTTTTCTCTTTCTTAATTATTTTGAACTTATCACAATTCCAAGTCTGCTTTTTGACTTTAAAGAATTATACCTGAAAGAATATTTAATCTAATGTCAAACAAGTAATTGTTTGCATGATAATTATGTTAAAAATCTTCCTTTTTTTAAAATAAGAATAAAAGTTTTGATAAAATAGTCCTATTTACTTCTGAACAATGTGGATGTTTGATACAATATATGTATTATTAGTTGACAGGAAGAGAATATATATATGTCTGGATATCAAAATTATTAGGATGATGATTTTTTTTCTTATTCATTAAGTGCCAAATGTAGCATGAAAGGCCATAATTAAGAAACTATTTAAGAAATTTTTCTTTTGATTGCTGACATAATTCTTGTTATTGTTCTCCTCTGGAAAGTTATTAATTATAATAAAGATGGTACATTTTTTTGCCATTATAATTTAACATGATCTGTAGAATATCTTTAAGCTCTTATTTCTGCAGCAGTGGCTATGGTATTGGAGCAGAACACTTCAATTTTTCCATTTGGTGACAAATTATTATGCTATAGTACCGACAAGCTTATTAATCGTTCTTTCACCATGTCAAAAGATAAAAGTTGTTACATGCTATTTTGCAAGATCTCGTTTATTAGCGGAAAATATATCAAAAGTATAAAGTAATTCTGACTTTTATTTCTCCTGAGTGTATCCTACTGACAAGACTAATTATTTACAATTAATCATTTTAATTGTTGGTATGTGATTTGTTAACTTTGGAGAGAAACAGGATAGCTTCTTTCACAGAAGAATATCCATTAAAAAACAAAGTATTTTAAGTCAGTTAATTAAAAGAATAATATGTTCTGAACATATTTTTGTTTTAGAGAAGGTATACTAATTACAAATTAGCTGTTCATCTTGCAAAAATCAATAATTGATGCTTTACATAATTAAAGATACTTGTATCAGTGAAAACAATGCAGTCAAACAATACTGTAACAAATGTTTCCAGTCATTTATCCTCTAAGTAATGACGTTTATAGTTTTAGTATTTTAAGAAATCATAAATTTTATTTTTGAAATATTTATTTACTTAAATCCAATACATATATTCAAGAAACGTCAAATTAATATCAAAGAGAATGAATGTATGATCCGAGTGCTTAAGCATAGTCATTGTTAATTGTGTACTGTACATGTATACATTATCATTTTCAGATCGTACTGTCGTGGGTGTAGTTTTATGAATATCTTAATATTAAATCGTTGGATGGATCACGTTTATAGAAGCGCACAAAAAAAATAAGATTTTAAAAATGAATTATGATTCATTGATGAATTTTTGATATTTAGATTATGTTAGAAGTAGACACGGAAACGGCAACGGCAACGTTTCCAGAAAATCAACTTTTTAAGGGTGGTACATAGGTTTTAAGTATTGTGTTGCATTATTTATGGTTCTCGATGGTGGCATTGGAAGTGAGCTCGTGTCCAGATTCATTACTGGACCTCTCTAAAGCGATTCCAAGAAACAAACGAGAGAGAAAAACATCCAAAAAATAAGGTTGAAATTAATGGATATAGGGCACACCCAGAGGTCTTTAGGGATGGACTTGTTAAATTATATTACTGAAAAGATGTGAGTAATCTGGTTTGTTTCGGTTTAATCGTGTTCTTTCTGTTGCGTTTGCTTCGTGTGTTACGCTGTCGAGTTGTATACAGGATGTCGATGACCAGTAGCTCGCGGATCTTTTACTCTCACGAGCTGTATCCACAAAAGCTTTCGGTTAATGATCTCTTAATGACGTTTAGCACTTCGTTAGTGAGACTCATCGTTTACTATAAGTAGTCAAACGTCGATACTATCTATTCTCTATTTTTTATCATTATTCTGATGATGCTGATACAGTTATTATGCTTCAAAATAAAATGTATAGATCTGAGCGACCAATCGAAAATATCCTTGTTCTTTACATCTTAAGAACCGACTTATATTGGACAAGGACTATTTTATACGATTGCATTCCATCTTAACGTCACAATAACTTTAACAACAGAGCAAAATAACGACTGTATAAAAAAATATATCGACAATATTACTGATAGAAAAAGGTCTGCCCGACTAACGAAGTTCTAAAGTCCATTAGGGATCATTAACCAATGGCTTTTGGCGGACACGACATGTAAGCGCGTAGGCCATTGGTCATCGATCTCGAACTGATGTTCGAACGAAATTAAATTTACAGCTTCTTTGGTGATACCGACTTTCTAGGCGATAGAAAGACAAAATAAGATTTTATTATTGTGATGTATTATAACAGAAACTGTTGCTAAGTTTTAATAAAATGCTTCATGTTTCTGTCGCTGTATTTTCAGAGGGGAGAAAGATGAACTAATAAACAATCTTTTTGTTACGGTACATCTCACTTTTTAAATGATCGCTTGTGCAAAATGGTACATGTATAACTGTTAGAACTTCAACGATTGCATGTGTTTTCCTTTGTCCAATTGTCCTTTGGATTCAGCTAAATTATTAGTTAAAATAATGAAATTTAAGAATAGTTATTCGTATGACACGTAAGAAGACGATTTACTCTAATAATAGAAAACGCATTCGATCATTTACTTTAGGTTTTTAAGGGAAATACTATATTTGAAAGATAGAACACAAAGAACGAGTCTTTATAAACGTGTTTTTGTTTGTCTGCAGTTAAAAAAAAAGAAAAATATTATATAATTACCAGTTAGTTTTTTACAATTCTTTTTCCTTCTCCCTACAAAAACAGGAATGTTGGAACATTTAATGCTCCTTCAGTCTAACAATAAATAAGTAAACCGATAAAATGTTGCTTTATCACTTAATATGACAAGATAGATTTTTAATATACAGGTTTTAGAATTTTCGTGCCTTAGACTGTTATAAGAACGGACCAAATTAACTTGATTATCGGATTTTGCCATTTAAATAATGCGAATTTTATGGCAATTTATATATATACCAGTATAAAGAAATTGTCATAAAATTCCTATCGTTTAAACGCGCAAAGTCCAGTGATCTAGTTAATTTGGCTCGTTCTTACAACTGTCTAAGGCACGAAAGTTCGAAAATCCGAGGTACGATATCACGTGTACAAATGTGAGACTCCATCAAAGTCTTTTATAACCTTGCACGTGATATTTGTGTATATATACAGGGTGTCGTGTTCGCGTTTTTGTTGTCTGTTCCTATTATTTCACGTTAACTATATATCCTATAAATGTATACCTAGAATATACGTTTGCATCTAGTTAATTTTGAAGAAGCAAAAAATTCAGCGAATAGAAAATTATATTAAAAAAAAATTCAAATGCCGTATTGATCGGATTTTTCCCCCTTAGCATAATCTCTAAATTTATTATTTTAACTTCAATATCTTTTATTTCGGATATACATAGGTTGTATTTATATAGATCTGTATATAAAATGGCTGTTCGTAAGCGGTTAGATCTGGAGAAATTGGATTAGAATTTTTTATATACATATTTTAATTCTGTCGCTCGCCGATAACACTAAAAAAATAGATTAAAGAAATTTTGCACCGCATCCAAAATCTCTACAATGTAACGGGAATAAGAGCCAGTTGTAAATATTGATTGGTACACATCACAACTTGTAATAATCCGTGCGGGATGCAGACTTATGATGATATCAAGTGATAAATAACTCTTAAAAGAGCACTCGCTTGATATTATAAAAATGTATGTGTGTGTGTGTATTTTTTCAAACTACCTTTTAATTTTTTATCGACAGACGAGGGGAGATTCGAAAGTTTTTAAAACGCTTCCCTTCGGGGGTAAAACCCATATTTTCATAGGCAGGATAAATGGCGCTGAAAGATTATCGATCTCTTTAGATAAATGTACTATCGAACACGTGTCGTCCTTCCATATCTTTTACGCCATTTAATGTAGCAAGCATCGTGATTCAGTGTAGACAATGGGATTGTTGTTGTCGAGTCGTGACATAGAGCACAATAACTTGAATTAACCTCTCTCCTGATAATTCTACTAACTAAACAAAACGAGAATCAATCAATAAATATTTCCGACTCCCTCGATAGACTGCCATTAATGTTTTTTTGTGTTTATTTCCTTTCTCACATGTATTTATATTCTCCGTTTTTTATTTTTTTTTAAATCGGGGTTTTCTGGAAAATTATCGAATTCTACCGCTTCGTAAAACATTTCTAGTTCCGGTATATCCTTTATTCGTTTCGGATTTTGAAGTGGAGTATAATCTTTCGAGTGTTATTTATTGACTGGTTAAGATCATTAGTCAATCTCTTTGTTGCTGCGGGGTGGCGGAACGTAGGAAATTTTAATAGCTCTCTGCATCCCCTCGGTTATAGAACAGGTGCACCCGTTTTTAAAACCCATCTAAGGCAGATTTTATTAGCCAGGCCTATAATTAATGGAGATAGTTTAGTGAGCTTTACGATGCTGCCTTCCCGAGTATTGTTATTAATGCTATCAAAATTTGTTTACAGTCTCGATTAAATCGTAAACACTACATCTATTTACAGATTTGACACTGTTTAATGTTTAGCGGCGCGTTTTATACATTTCTAGTGTATAAGTGAGTCAGATTATACGCATTACTCATCAGCTGACGAGCCTATCAGTAAGGATTCTTCACTAATTATTCTTTAAGGAATCGCAAATTGAAATCGCGCAACTAGCACGACTTAATTTCGCCGTTAGACAATCTTTAAAATCTCTGGAGCGCCATATTTTTAAGTTGAGTTTCGGTGTTTAGTTAAAGAGCGTGGGGGAAATTTTTAAGAGTAAGAGTTATGTACTACCGTTTCGGAATATTTTTCACCGATCCAGCAAGGAAAAGAGGCAGCAGAAACCCCCTCGAATCAGTTATTCGATGCGCCGATAAGGATAAAGGTATACAAGTTGTTCTGTCATGTTCTTACATTAACTTAATACCGGCAACATTACGATAGCGATCTCGTCAGCTTGAAAAACAGGTTTTTATTTGCCTTCATCCTTTACAATAGCTCGAGTCCGACGCCACCCACGAAACTATTTTAGCTCCCTCCCCGTCTTCCCTCCGACCTCACGCCGAATGGAGAGGCCATTCGACAAATAAGAGATGGCCTCGAAGGTAGAATCTTATTTCGGATTTAACGCGATAAAAAATTATTAGTTAAGACTCCTCGAACCGGAAAAATGCTCGTAAAATACGTTCCGAAACAGTTTCTTTTTGTTTTTATCCAATAACGCCTTGAAATGTATTTAAGGGCGCCATTTTGGTTACGAGTTGGATAATAAGCGGGAAATTGGAGAGAAAGAGGTCCATTTTGTTGTTGGAGAAGTCGCGAATATCCCAACTTTCCGTCTGGATGGACGGTACACAATATAAATTACCGCTACATCATGGTCGCACGGACTCGCTAACCTGTCATTAGACACGGGAGGAGAATCTTTTCTAATTGATGCTGCGGGGATTTTTTACGTTCGTGACGTCACGTCGGGTACACGAATAAAGCATCTTTCTTAATTTGCACTCGATTAACACGCGGCGGCTTATCGCGGCCCTGGGCATGGCGATCGTGACAATGGGCACGGGGCAGGTGCGAAAGGCTGGTTCTCTACGGCGGGGTTCTCACAATGCAGTAGAGGACCGCATCTGGCGGAGGAGGCAGAGTCGCCTTCTGCTATTGTCGTTACAGAAGTTCCCTATTGAAAGCGTCCCTCCCCTCGAAGACCCGATTGAAGAGGTTTTTTTGTCAAACGACGTAATGATTATTTTCGAAATTCCGGCTCCGCATGCTGGGAATTTGATATAAACAGTGTACCCGGACGATTTTTTTACAATATAATTACCGGGCCATACACGAAAAAGAACGAGAGAGACGGTCGCTAGGGAATGCACGGAAAGGGAGAGAATCCATTCCATTGACTTTTTTACGACGAATTGAACGCGGAATTTCATATATCTCCCTTTTTTCCATCGGAAGTCGTTCTGGCGGAAGAGGGTTTGTATTAGTCCCCGTGTAGATCAATAAGATCCAGTCAGAAAACACGCGAGCGATCGCGATCCTTCTCCGATTCGCCCCGTTTAGAGGGAGGCGAAACGGCGACGGGCCGCATTCCATTTTAATGTCGACTTAATATTCCGGGCGAGAGTGGATAATGGATGTCCAGTTGGCTCGTGACTCGACGTTGGAAGTGTTAGGAAACGCGTACGGTCCTCCAAGGTCTTTATCGCTTCGCTCGCCCCCCTCGCCTGCGTCGCGTTATCGCGCGCACGAGGTAATTACACCGTCGACGAGGGGGTCGGAATGGAACTCAATTAAAGAGACTGCTTCCCCCTGGCAGATCGCGTATCCGGCCACGATTCGATAGGATAGGGTAATGCCGAAGACGGACAAGTGTACTGTACACACCGCAAAACATTCAATCAAGTGACAAGACGAGCGAGTAATTAAGCTGGTAGTAACTAGTGTCGAGCAAATGTTATAGATGATCCCCGGCGGATGTTGTGATAGATGAACGACAACAAATTCCCTCTCTGGTGCAAATGCTGATGGATCATGGCGTGCGTGGTGTTTTCGATAGTTTCCCGCTACGCGATTGTAGTTCCTTTTTTACGATTGACGATTCCCGTTATTGTAGTGTCTCCGCCCAACTTTTATTCATTCTGTCTTTCCAGGTGGGTGTTTTCGTTCAACTAGATCGTCCGTCCCGTCCCAGTCGTCTTTTTTCTTCCATCTGCCATGGATTGTGGGGTGCATCTGCGTCGATTGATGTCCTGTCTCTTCTACGTCTTCGTCCTCTCAGCCGTTTCGTGTTTAAGACCCGAGCCGAATCGCATCGTTCCGCCAGGTAGGAAAAGTTTATTTGGCGATTTTCTCGCTTCGGTCGCCGCGTTTTAAGCGAAAAGACACGATCCGTGTCCGAAGCGGGGAGGGAAAAAACGAACCGGAAGACGGAAAAACGTGTTCGGATCGAAGTACACAAGTTACCAATTTGTTACAATCGACCAATCGATTAGCGGGCGAAACGGTTCCACCTGTTAAACGCGCGTTCGAGTCTCTTCCGCTCGACCACGTGGCGGCTTTCGATCGCCGACGTCATGGCTGGCGATCACGTGACGGAATTCTCCGTAGGGCGACAATTCCGGCATCAGTATGCTGGTGCCGGCCGCCCTGTGGACGTTTTTAGTAAGTTGGCGATTGCTGGCGGTCGTTAACTCGCACGTCCGACACCACCGAGGTGGGTGCATTTCCGCCTTCGTAACCCGGTCGCGTCGCTTTCGCCATCGCTGGCCATTCATCAAGTAATTGCTGTATTTTTATCCATTGCAGAACACGTGCACGACTTCAGTTGCGGGACGCTATATTACCGCACTCTCTACCTGGATGCCAAGAGGGAGGTCCTGTTCGTGGGTTCCATGTAAGTATGCTAAAAGAAGGAAAAAAGAACGGAACGATAGACGCACTGTTCTCGTTCCGTATATTGAACTCGCCGGTTTCTAAGCCCGTTTCACGTGCTTATATACAGTATATACGATGTCGTTATTTTATAGTCCGTCGGCTCCACCCCGACCATAAAAATTTGTCACAGACCGTATTCTTTGCTTTCTCTCTTTCTCCTTAACAACTTTTCGTACGCATCCGCACGAGAGGCGTGCACCAAATAAAAACCGGCTTCCGAGAAACAATAATAGAAGAAAGTTTGCGCTGATTTTGCTGCAATTTTTTGTTTTTTTTTTTGTTTTTACATTTTCTTTCTTTGCAGGGACAAGATCTTCAAGGTGAACCTGAACAACGTGAACAAGACCCGTTGCGAGGTGAGACTGTTTTCCGATCCGCAAGAGGAATGGGTTGGTCATTGATTACTCATTAGAGCCGAGGTTTTGGGTGGTTAACGTTACCTGGCTAGCGGGTCCGGGACACGACGACGCCGTCGGAAATACATTACCTGGTTAAAAATACATGGTCCGTAAAGAGAGCGAATGCAGTAAAATAACCTCATTAAATAGATGATGTATGTACGTGTCAAGCGTATGAACAAGATCGACGTTCGGTTCGGTCCTTTTTCTTCTGGCTCCCATCGCATGTCGTCCAAACGACGTCGATCATGCGAGGAGGGTTTAACGGAGAGCGCGAGCGAGAGAAAGCGACTCGTTTTCTCTTCCCCCCTCTCGCGGAGGGTGGCCACTCCTTACTCTTTTAGTGCGGCTAATATGGCTGCGGATTAATCGCGACTCTTCTGGTCGCGCATCGATCTCACTTCCTATTCGGGGACGGGGATGGACGTACTAAGTGCTTTCTACTGTCGCCCTGTCAGTGAAAAAACGGTGTCGCCCTCCGGACGATTTTGTTCTCGCTTCGTCGTGTTCATTACGCGCTCCGACTGACATCTTCCGGTAAGGGACTCGTAATCTCCACCCTCGTTCCGCTCGCCTATTTCGCATCTTCCCTGAATCCTCGGAGGTTCTAACGTTAAGATGATGGGATGTGGGACAAAGATGCGGTATGGGGGAAGAGCTCGTGCAATTTTTTTTCCTCTTGTTCCTTTATCCGCGACGAGCGAAGTGATTGTCCATTTCGTGGCTGACTGCCCCTCGATGTTCGTCATACATCGTTGCCTTTTTTGTATTGATCTGCCAGTCTGTTCCCAGTCATCGAACGTCCCTGCTGTCTCCCTATTGTCACCGATCTTGTTTAAAACGCATTTGGAGAATTGTTTGTTCCCGCGCCGTCCGTCACTGCCTCGTTATTCCGTCGTCCGGAAGCTCCTGTCGGACAATTTAACAATATCGTTAGCGGTGAAATGGTTTTGGCCCCTGTGCAATTTGGGCCTCTCTGCCATCCCGAGACAGGTTGATTGTGAAATGTAAGTGACCCTGCAGTAAATGTCCTCTCTGCCTCTTCTTAAACACAAACAGATGGTTACACTTGACAGTGGTATAGTCTTGTTTTTGTTACCACTTAAGTTGTGTCTAAAATATCTCAGACTTTGTCCTGTCTCACTTGACTTGTGGAATGGTTCCTTAGCACTTGGAAATAGAATGAATTTTTATTATCTTTTCTGTTTTAATTTTAGAAACTGTAGATTTCCTTTATTAAAGCCGAGCTTTGTGTTTGGATCCTCATTTTGATGAATCTAACAAAATCCACATGCCGCTTTTTGACTGTTGACCTAAATGATGCTGTTTTCTACACATCCAGAAATTATATATATTCTATATAAATTACATACAACTAAACAAAAAACATAACAAAAAATTATTGAAATGCAATAAATACATATATATAAACTGTTGCACTTCAATAAATTTTTTGTTAGTTATAAGCACATTAGTTATGATTTTACATTTCTTTTACTGTTTCAGTGGAACAAGTTTATAGGAATTTTAGTTCAACTAAAAACATTACTCCACCTTCGATTGTTTTTGTATAGAAAATTGAATATTGTTTTAACTTTTTCTGTGTTCTTTATTATCCCAGCGAGGGGGAAAATCTTTGGAAACTTTTAAAGGAAGCTAAAATTGTTTTGTATTTCATGATTACCGACTGAAATCTTTTGTCAGTGAGTATTTAAATTTCAATTTATTTGGATTTCAAGTATCTAAATTTGCTTCTGTTTTCATCGTTTAAGTGACTCGGATCTTCATATTGATTGTCATGTTTGCAACCGTCTAATTAATTTATCCAAACTTGTTTACTCCATGCAATTATCTTTGTTGGTTTGTATATGGCCCATTAAAAAAACAATTTAGGACTTTGTAATAATTTTTAACGTTATAAAAAATGTTAATATTTAAACTGTGATATACTTTTTTAATGGGAAAGTTGTTTTATAAGGATAGAAATTCAATAATTGTGAAAAGTTAGGAAAACTTGTTAATTTCACAAGACATAATTAAATAAGTTTTAAATCAGTGTTTAGATTTAAAAAATTTAATATTCAAAATAAGCAATATTAGAATTTAAATTCTCTTTGAGCCAAATTTCAAATTTCTCTGTCCCTGAGAAGCACAATTATTTTTTAATGTTCGTTCATTAAAGTAATGTGCTTTTTTTTGTTTCTTTAACTTTTTGCACCTGCAATTGTACTTAAATTAGATCTTCAAAATTGATTTTTCTATTAGTTATTTGTAACAAATTTTTATCATTCATTGTTATTGAATTGCAGGTGGATCTAATTACATTGCCTCCATCAAACATACCCAGTTGTGTATCCAAAGGAAAATCTGAGGTAATTAATGATTTTAAAAATGGTTTACAGTTTTTTGTTGAATTAAATCAGTTTCATTTTATTTTATATCTTTTAGCATTATGATTGCAAAAACCATATCAGAGTTATTCAACCCATTAACGATGGAAACCGACTGTACGTGTGTGGCACCAATGCACATCATCCAACTGATTGGGTTATCCATGTAAGTGGATTATATTTTCAGGTTAATTTATGTAAACTTTTTTATATATGAAGCACTTTTTAATCAGGCTAACCTCACTCATCTTGGTGTACATGAGAAATTTCCAGGAATTGGAGATGGGATAGCAAAATGTCCATTTGATCCTGAAGATAATGCTACAGCAGTTTGGGTTGGTAAGTAAAAAATATACTTTATTTATTTGAATAGACTTTATAAGTGTGTAATTATATATTTGTTTTATACAGAACATGGAAATCCCAACGGGCTTCCCGGTCTTTATAGTGGCACGGTAGCAGAATTTACTAAAGCTGATACAGTTATTTTCCGTACCAATCTTTACAATATGACTACATTAAATAAAGTCCATCCATTTAAGCGTACCATCAAGTATGATTCCAAATGGCTCGAAAGTAAGTACAATATAAGGAAAAAATCAGAAAAAAGTTTATATTTATCATAAACATAATTATTTCTAGGACCACACTTTGTCGGATCTTATGATATTGGCGAATATGTATACTTCTTTTTCCGTGAAAGTGCAGTCGAATACATAAACTGTGGAAAAAATGTTTATTCTAGGGTGGCCAGAGTTTGTAAAGTAAGTATTACTAAATAATTTAAAAAATTTATTTTAAATGTATTGTTATAAAGGCATTCTCAATAAAAATTTTATGGAATAAATAAAATAATTTTTATTTGTAGAAAGATACAGGAGGTAAAAATATATTGAATAAAAATTGGGCATCATTTTTAAAAGCAAGACTTAATTGTTCCATCCCTGGTGAATTTCCATTTTATTTTAATGAAATTCGTAAGTTATTTTGCTTATTTGTTGAATTCTATAACAACTTACTGTTAAAGTTTAAAAAATAAAAATTAATGTTATATATATTTAATTTCAGAAAATATATATCAACATCCAGATGATGAAAGGATGTTTTATGGAGTTTTTACTACTTCCATGTAAGTTTTTACCCGTCATCTTCTATAACAAAACATTCAGAAGTTTTTGAGTGGTAAATTTATGATCCATTATTAAAATAAGCTCATCTCATCATAGGAATGGACTAATGGGTTCAGCCATCTGTACATTCAATTTGGATTCTATTCAAGAGGTGTTTAATGGTAAATTTAAGGAACAAGCAACTTCCTCTTCTGCTTGGCTTCCAGTTTTGACTAGTAAAGTTCCAGAACCAAGGCCGGGTCTATGTGTGAATGATACTCAAACACTTCCTGATTCTGTCCTTAATTTTATTCGTGGTCATCCTTTAATGGACTCTGCTGTTGCTCATGATAATGGCAAACCTGTATATTATAAACGTGATGTAATCTTCACTCGTCTAGTTGTAGATAGATTAGAAGTTGATGGAGTGCACTACACTGTATACTACACGGGAACAAGTATTTAACTTTCTTCAAGGCTTTCTTGATTAAAAAAGTATTTTATATTAACAATGAATATTTTTTTAATAGATAATGGTCTTATATACAAATTAGTAGAATGGTATGATAGAACAGGAGAAGAACATTCAAATCTTATTGATATTTTTGAAGCAACAACACCCGATCCCATTAGAGCAATGCAAATCTCAAGCAAAGTATTTAAATTTATTTGAAATTTTTCACATTAATATGATATAAATTAAGCACAATTTTTAATTATATCATTTATTTACAGCACAAATCATTATACGTGACTTCCGACAGAACAGTTCGGCAATTTAATATGGTCATGTGTAAAGGTCGCTATGAAAACTGCGTGCGTTGCATTCAAGATCCATATTGCGGGTGGGATAAGGATCGAAATGAATGCAGACATTACACTGCAGGGTTTGTACTAACTTTAAAAAAAATTAATTAAACAAAAAGTTATGAAAATAAAATTTTACTTTTCTTTCCAGACTATTGCAAGATGTTACTAATGCTACACCTGGTATCTGTGATAATCGTAAGTATTATAAATTATATTCCAGGAATATCATTACCTCAACATTTCTAATACTATAAACTTATTACAGATGTAAAAAATAAACCTCTTCATGTTTATTGGGGTCAAAGTGTGCATTTAGCTTGTCCCATTGAAATGCCAGATATGGAGAATATTAGGTTTGCTTTCCTTCAATGGTACCACTATAGCAGAGAAAAAGGAAAGTATCCAGTTATGCAACAACACAGAGATAAGTACATTCATACTGCTGATCATGGTTTAGTAATTCTTTCTGTCACTGAAAGGGATAGTGGACGATATGATTGCAAAATGGGCAGCAGTACGCTTTGCAGCTATAATATAACAGTTGATTCAAGTATATATTTACAAATTATTCTATTAAAGTTACACAAATTTAAATTTAAGTAAATACTTTTATTTTAATTGTTGCAGAAACATGTAATGCTCCAACAGACACTGATTATAGAAAGGTTTATTCTGACTGGTGTCAAGAATTTGAAAAATATAAAGTTGCTATGAAAACATGGCAAAATAAACAAGCTGTGAGTAGAATAAATTTATTAATTGATTATTTTTCAATCTACAATATTAAAATTTACTTGTAAATGGAATTCTTTAGAAGTGCCAGATTGCTCATCCGAATGATGTGACCTATCAGCGAAGTCCGAGTGCTTAATTTGTCCAGTGGGTGTAAAGCCACACCTACTGTGCTCAACATCTTTTGTCAAGTATCAGGAGGTGCTAAAAGCTGTGGGTTATGCAGCAGTATCATTTTTGTAAATACATGCACATTTCCTCTTTGCAAGATCAGGAGCCACTTCCCACATGGCATAATCATACAGTGCTATGCACATAGTATTGGCCATGGACTATAACGATATGCAAATGCTCAAAGCACAAGAATGTATTAGGTCATTGGTCGGTGGCATTCTACGTTTGTTCAGAATAAGGTGTACCATTGACAACATATCTGTGTGCTTAGGTTACGTTTCATACTTTGCACACGTCTAATAACGTGTGCATATGTGTGCATGTGTGTGTGTGTGAACGTCTTAAAGTACTGTGATTTAAGAATTTATGGGGTGGGTATATTTTTTGTCTTTTATTTTGAAAAGTTTTTTATAAAGAAGTAAATTTACTAGCCATCATTTGGGAAGTGATAGCTGCTTCAAGGTGCTGCTATTTGTAGCGTGTGTTTTTAAATTTTTTATCGATAATTTTTCCTTTTTAAATTATTCATCTCTAGAAAAAGAACATATGCATTAATTTAATGAGATGATAGGAAAGATTCAAACTGAAAATTTGTGATGGGCAAAACAATTAGAACAAAAATTTTCATTTATTACTCTAGCAATATACAATGCTAGATGTGTGTGCATGACATTCGTGAGGCATATTGCCTTTATCTGTGAAAATGAAACGTACGAAACAAGTACTGTTTCCCAAAATGGGATTATTGACAATAAGAAAAATTATATATACATAAACAGTACTAATAGAAGAAAAAATAAAGATGCTCAGATAGACAGTGCAAAATATCAAATAGACTGTTTTGTTGGAAACATTTCTTGTAGTGTTATTAAATTTCATGCCTTCAATTATTGCTCATCTAAATATTACTGTTAGTATACAGTGAGATTTCTGGAAAGTTGACAATCTTATCTTGTAAAACTAAATGGATTGAAATGCAATGTTTGGTGTGTACAGTGGCTGTGTCTGTAATTATTATATGAGGATAAAAAAATATGTTTATTCTTCTGTGATTGAAAAATGATGATAATGGTTAGACTGTTTATTTGCTTATAGGACTGTTTTAAAATGTTTGTTGATTAGTTAACCTTAGAAGTTATATTCAAAAAAAGGTAACCATTTAAAGGGAGAATAATTTGAAATGGTTATCAAACTATTTTGGATTTGTTGTAGAAATATACATAAGTTATAATATATCACTTTTATTCCCAACCTGTGTTTACTTTACACTAAACATATCATAGTTTGTCTTTTATGGGTATAAAGAACTTAAATCTATTGCTATTTTAGTAGGAAAAAAACGAAAAATAAGCCACAAATTTGCTCAGATTTGTGTAAAAATTGAAAGATTGCTTATTAGAAATTTGTGTCATACTTATGCACCAAATGGACAAAAAATGAATGTTCCCTTCTGTTTATAATAATTGTTAGATGTACAGCAAATTCTTTGTGGGTTCTGATTATCTCATTTGATATTTTTCACAGTGGGCACCTTATTATATATCAGACTTCTCCTTAGCACCAAGATGTCGATGGCCAAATAAAAAAAAATATATATATGTAAATTTATTCACGGCTGAATAGAGGCAGCTCTTCTGTTTAAAAAAAAAAAATGCAAGAGAAAAACAAACTTTAATTGCATAAGGACCATTGCTTATTTCAGTATTATATTTTTAATTTTACATCAAAAGTCAGGTATATTTATGATTACTGTCATGTCTTGACTCATCTTTTGTAAATGTCATATCTTCATTTACAGTTATTGTTGATCATCGAGGAAGAAACATTATTGTAATACTTAGGTTTTTTTATATCAAATGTTTTCATTCCACTGTACAACTACTCATTGAAACTTCAACTAGAAAATAATCTTTCTATTCTAATCACAATTTACAGCACATTATTCTAGACTAATGTAAGAATGGCATTTGCAACCTTTAAAAAAGAAAAAAAAATTATATATAGAACAATAACAAAGGTTTTGATAATATTGTAGGTTCTTTATAATATATATAAAATGAAAATTTTGCATTCCTGTAGCTTAAAAAAAAGGTTATTATTACATTAATTTATTCTCATTGTGCTGGTATAAACATTGGGTTTGTCATTTTGAATTTAAAAGGAAAAAATTCTAATCGTAACAAAATAGAAATTGCATTAATGAAATTTGATAAATTTGTATGTATTTCTTCTTCTTTTTTTTTTTTTTAAATATTTATGTTCCCAGTGTTTTAAAAACTCTCCAGTCCCCATTCTGCCAGCCGAACGGGATCAACCGGGTGACCCCATTCGATTCACATTACTCAACTCTCCTAGACAGTGTGCAAATTAAAACTTTCTGCTTAGCATAGCAATATTTCTTTATAATTATTGTATTAATAAAACTAATTTATCATTGCTTTGTACATAGTAGGAAAAAAATTTCTATATTGTTGGCTTCTGCACACTGCCACTTTAGCACCTTGTAAGTGTACAATTCACCCATTTTTATGCTGTTCATCAACATGTCCTGTACTTGTAAGGTGTAAGTTAATTAAAGAATTTAGACACCAAGTTCTGTTTTTGTTTTTAATCTAGAAACAATCACCAGTAAACAATCATTTTTCCTTTTTGTCTCAACTCTTCACAGTATTGATGCATTTCACTGCAGTAAAGATCAATCAATGCTAGTTTTCTCATCTGTGAATTTGATAAAGTAAAATAATAATAAATAGGGTGGTTATAATTAAACAGCAGGTGGAACTATTGGACCAAATCCGCCAAATTTAATGTTTTATTAACACTTAGTCTAAATAAATAGACACTTATACATGTATCGTTGAGTTTATCACACATATACTGGTGTGATAAGCCCGTCTGTGTATGTGTCTATTTATTTAGACCAGGGCTTCTTAAACTATGGGTCGCGACCCCGTTTGGGGTCGCTTAGCGAAATCTTGGGGTCGCGAGAATTTAATGCAAAATATTGAAAATAATCTGTGAGAGTTTGAAAATGGCATGGTTTGTGTCATGGGTTTCGTGAGTTGCGCTTTGTGTCACTTCTGGTGCAGCGAGACAACGATTCAACAACACTGACTGTAGTGTGAACTAGTGTAGTGTTGTCGCTTTTCAGTGTGTTCAGTTGTCTCTGTTCCATTGTAACACAAGAGTGAACTGTGGTAGTACACCATTATTGTTTTTGCAAATTTGTATATATCTTTATTTCATATTTTTTGGGGTCGCGAAAAAATCACAATCATAAATGGGGTCGTGAATAAAAAAAGTTTAAGAAGCCCTGATTTAGAGTAAATGTTAAATAGTAATAAGGGCAAAAAGCAATATATTATTCCAAATTTTATGTGTATACTTTCCTGACTATGGGTTTTTGATTTCGCAAATAAAAAGTTTCATTCCGAAATTTTTCGATAAGCGAAATTTGGCGCTAATTTCTCTACAATTTGTATTTTGTATCTCAACATAATGAAATTTGCAATCATTGCATTTTATGTCTCAACTTCTTTGTATTGACTGAATTTCTTTGAAAAAAACCTATCTAATATGCAAATTTTGACATCATCGCCAAATTTTCCCTATCAGAAAATTTTGGAACGAAACTTTTTATTTGTGAAATCGAAAACACACGATAAGAAGAATATGCATACCAATTTTGATTGCATTTAGTCTATTAGTTCTTTCTAGGCAGAGCTCTAAAATCCTGCTTAATTATAACAATCCTGTTTTTATTATTAAGAAAAATAATAATAAANAAATAATCTGTGAGAGTTTGAAAATGGCATGGTTTGTGTCATGGGTTTCGTGAGTTGCGCTTTGTGTCACTTCTGGTGCAGCGAGACAACGATTCAACAACACTGACTGTAGTGTGAACTAGTGTAGTGTGGATGTAACATCACGTAAAAAAGAGTAATTTTAATTTTAAAATTAGAATTATGTGGTAATAAATTACATAAAGAATTAGATCAACTGAGTTATTAAAAATTATATAATTAATTTTTTATTTATAATACAAAAGAAATTAATACCCAATTGATGGCCATTCTATCTTTTGCAGTTTCTTCAGCCATAATTTTGCTATAACCACTGAAAGTTTTGCTGGTTTGGTGATCACATTCCAGCCAATTGCTCTTCCAACAAGCAAATTTTTCTCTAAATAAAAACAGCAATATGTGATTTCAGTCTTTTATCATTTCAACTCCTGAAGACTGCACACTTTGTTTAATTATAAACTGTTTGTTTTTAAAAATTGGTATTTGTTTTAAGACCATTAAACTAAGATGTTAATTGCTTGTGTGAAGAAACCAAAATATTTAGATTTCATATTTAATTTAGTTTTTTGGATATCCAAACTCTTGATTTTATTTATTTTTTATCCATGTATTTAGCAAATGGGACTCAGAAAAATTAGTTTCTTATTCTATTGAATTTATAAGTTGGACATTTATTAAATTTTAAAAGTTTTTAATAACTTTATTTCTATGACCAATCTCATTCTTAATGATTTCAGAAAGATTGGCAAAATGTTCCAATTTTCTTGGATCTTAATCACAAATTTGTTATTAGTGTTCTTATGTACTGTACCAATTGATTCGCAGATATTAAAGTACTGTAATGTATAAACATTAAAATCTGAGATACTAAAAAAATGTTTGACTGAATGGGATGTTGTCCAAAAGACGGGATGTGAATCTACATCTTTTGGACAACACATCAAATGGGTGGAAGTGATAAGGTACTAACTTTCCACTCTTGAGACTGGTTTGGGTCTGTCAGCCAAAATTTTCATGAGTTAATCTGAATATGTTGGGCTCTATCCTCACCTCCCAGTATGAGTAAAAAGGCCCTCTTAGTGTCTGCAAAGCGGAACAAGTCTGGAATGAACAGGCAATGTGAATATTGTAATTTGAATGTACAGTATATATTTAAAAGGTCAATTTTTTCTGTTAAATTAAAGTAGGGTTACAAAAAAAAGGGTGTCCTCTAAAGTAAAAAAGGAAGTCCTCTTCTAAATACCATGGAGGACATGTCCTCTATTTTGACTTTAAAATTGTTTTTCTCTCCCTTCAAACACATTCATAATGTTCCGCCTTGTGGCCCATCCCTCCTCACTGGCCTGGCCAGACTCACAATAAGCTTGATAAGGCCCTCTTAGGGCTGCAGGATGGAGTTATAATAATGTTCTCTCTTTCAGAATAACTTATTTTAATTAAAAAATTTTTTATCCGATAAACCTTCGAGTAAATTTGTTTCGGAAGAGAGAATTAAAATTCATATTTTGCTGAAAGTACTTACTGATTTACGATCATCTCTAGACGTGCAATGTCTTTCTCCATCTGCAACGAATTTTTTAGATAAACAAAAATTTAATGTAGTATCTTGTTGTTGGGAATAATAGAAATCTACCTTATTTTTAATATTAGATTCAAGTCCATGCTCGTAAAATATTTTCGGTCGAATTCTCTCGAATCTGTACGATGTATTCTGTAAATCTCGAGCCATTTTCCCCCCTTCAATTTATTGAGAAATTCTCTTATAGAATCGAATCGAACTTCGAATATTTTAAGTAAATGAATGACACGTGACTTAATACTGTTAAAAAATTATAAATAAAAATTTGCTTATTAAATTTACGATCCTGAATTGTTTTGGTCACTTAATTCAGTTTTCATGTTTTTTTCTCTGATAATCATTTAAAGAAGTTTAAATATTTAAAATTGTGAGAGCAATAGGAATAACATATAACTAAAAAATTTTAGTATATTTAAAATATGCGCGAAGAAACATTAACTTTATTCTAACCAGGGCTGTGGAGTTGGAGTCGTGGAGTTTTGGTGTTGGAGTCGGAGTCGTCAAAAAATCCGCCGACTCCGACTCCCTTTTACTTACCAACTTGTTATGTATATAAGTCGGAGTCGGTAGATTTTTACGCGATTCCACAGGCCTGATTCTAACACTCGTCTCGGGAGTGATGAAATTCCTCGTTCTCTAAATATGAATAGAAATGTTCAAATTTTAGGGAAATTCACACTGAATAGGCAACTATTTAGCAATTACTACGATTAATTACGATTCTTACAATGTAGAAATATATTTAAGTTGCATCTGTATATTGCACCTGAAGACTTATAACAATTTCGTAAATTACAAGATCGGATATAAACTCATAATTTTCATTGAAGTCTCGAATTATTGTTATAAACCATGTCCTTTCCATCATCCTTTCTCGTCTCTGATCATTCCTTATCATCCTGGTTACCCATTGATAAAAAAAAAAAAAAAATCGCGCTGCAAATATTCTCAAAACCCTTTCATAATAATGAAGGTTAAAATTTTTTACTCCGCCTTGAGGGTGTTAACAGTAGTAAATAATGTATTATTTATTGACGTGCTGGTTAAGAAAAGCTAGGATGTCTGATTTAGCAGATCAAAATGACATTTTTTCTAACATTTTCGAATATTGTAGTAATTCATGGATGAATACGTGCATAGTTTCGAGATACGAGCTCAATAGTTTGCGAATTTATCAATACGTTCTTGCTAGAAAGCATTAGTTTTGCTTAAAATATCGCAATATGTGTTCGAAGTTTCAAAATTGATTACAGACTTCAAAAGACAACACCTATTAATGATATGTTTTGAAAATTAATTGGATTAAACTATTATTTTTTTGCTTATCAATTAATAAATGCAGGGTTTTCTAATATATTCTTTCTCTATTTTATAAATTTTAAATTCTGTAATTAATTAATGCTTAAATTCGTGAAATACGAAGGATGACTTTCGATTAGTGTTGCCACCTTTTCAAAATCGCTGACCCGGACGGCAGCAAGGTCTTAGATTTATAACCATACTTTATCATCGGTAATTGGTTTTGAAGTATTCCTTCCACGTTCCTAAGAAATTGTTATGGAAAATATTGCGTTGGATATAATACTTATTGCGATAAGCACTTCTCCTCAAAAGGAAATCTTACCCAAGCATGTAGGTTTAGAACATAAGCAAATCCTGGTGGAGGAAAAGTCTATACAGTCGACCCCCCCCTATAATTACGGTCCCTATAATTACGATTCCTATAAAACTACGAAAAAATATACGTATTTTGGAAATGTTGAGTCGGTTAGTGTAGAATCGATTAATTTTATGGAAGAAAATCTTTCAATCAGCCGTAGTCCGTAAACTTGACACGTGTCGGGCTGTGATTGGAACGACTCGTAAGAAATCGGATTCCTAATAAATTGGAACGTATCTATATCTTATAGGGAGTCGACTGTATTCTGTCGCGCGACTTCATGTTCTGAAGGATTTCCTACTTTCCTTCGATTACGTGAACATTTGGAGAAAATACTGTACCTGTTACAGTATATGAATTTACCCGTGGAATTAAGAAGCTGGAATTCAAAACTATGAAGGGTAAGTAAATTCTCTTCTGAAATTTTAAAAATGCTGTATATAATTAATATATCTTAAAATAATTGTTTTCATGAATATTAACAGCTCCTTCAGTTGTAAATAAAAATATTATGTACTGTATTTGACAGATTTCTACGAATGGAAAGCCACAGATAAGTTGAGAACCAACTAAAGTTAACTGTGTCGTACTGCCTAAAAATTTATGAAATTTATAAATTCTACTCGTGTGGCTCTGGCACATGGGATTGTGACTAACAAGTAAGCTCAATTCAGAAATGTACTGTACTTACAAAAGGAAAACACTCAATAACAGATTGTTATTGAGTGTTTTCCTTTTGTAAGTACAGTACATTTCTGTACTGTATCATTGTGACTAACAAGTAAGCTCAATTCAGAAATGTACTGTACTTACAAAAGGAAAACACTCAATAACAGATTGTGCATATGAAAATGTTGCAAATGTATAATTTTCAATAAATCTTTATGAATACTGTAGCATTTTTTATTAGCTAACGTTCAAATAAATCATTGCAGATCTGTTAGATCAGGCTACAAAAAGTTCACTAATATTTTACTGACGATGATAATTTGTTGATGGATTTAAACTACCAATTCAAAAGACTTTACTCAAATTACACAAGATACGCTTAACTCTTGGTATTCGCCAGGGTTAGATTTTTTAAAAACTCGTGTACACCAAATAAAGATGCCCATGGAGAAAATTGAGTTTGGTTTTGTGGAACATTTCAAAGATAAACGTTAATTATGAAATAAAATATTGCAAATTTTCTAATATAGAACGTTTAAATTATTTCTAAACAATGAATAATTTTATTAAATAATACAAAAAAAATCGAGTAAGAGATTGAAAATTCAACAGGAAAATCATGAGATTAAAAGAATTTAAGAACGAAAGTTTACATATTCTGTAGAATAACTTTTATTCTGTATAATTTTTATAATAATAATCTTTTATTCTTACTGTATAATTTTAAATATTTTGATAAAAATAATGAACAATAATCATCTTTTAAAGCTATACTGTAATATAAACAATGAACATTAGACAAAAGACAAATTTGACGCTAAACAAACGAACAGTAGCAAATTTTCGTAATAAATTAATTCTGACCACCACAGTCAAAATTATGCTTGTCCAGCTTCTTGACGTCACGAAGTAGCGACATCTTGTGGTAAAAAACAGAATACGGCTACGGAATCGTTCTGTAATTAGACGCCAGTCGGCAGGTCAGGTTTGTTCGAACAGAAGTTCCTGTCTCATGCGCAATGTCATTTTACAATGCGAAGAAGTAACGTGCATGCCGGTTCTAAATCAGTTACAGTTAGGGACTAGGGACTTGCGTAGGAGTAACGTAAGTAACCCTAAATTAAGAAAGAACAGGTACAGATGACATAGCTCTATTGGATATTGGAGAGGTGTACGATATTATTCAATACATGCAAAAAAAGAAAAAAGGTCGACAGGTTGTGCCAACATCAGCGTAAACAGACTAACATGGCAGGATTGTAGATGAGTTTCAGTAAGTGTGAGTTCTTTCGCTGTTAAAATCAGGGCCGTGCCGTGCTATGATGCAGTGATGCGGCCGCATCAGGCGGCACCGTAAGGGGGCGGCATAAGCAGCGAAATCAAAATATTATTTGAACCATTCAATAATTAAAAATTTTTACGCAATGCTTTTCTATATTGATCTATGTTATTCCGATATTGATATATACTATTAATGATTTATCGCACGCGTCTGCTTAAGTGCTTTCGGTACCCTTTGATTTCGGTTTATGGTGCAAATGTATTGTTGGAGAGCGGCAGTCAAAAGGCTTTTGTCAAGACAGCGCAAAGCTATTGTTTTTGTTTGTATTATACGGCGCGACTCTCCTAAAAGCTGAGGCGGCAATTATCATAAAAGACAATTGCACGTGTAACGTGCAATTGTCCTGATAATTGCCCTGTTGATAGTTCTGCTTTGACCTTAAATTATTGACAATATTTGGTTTTAACGTTAGTTTGTCTCTATAAGTAGCGAGTAGTTGTGCTGTGTTTAAATCAGTGAATCAGATATATATCTGTATCAGTATAATATTTTTGCATTTTTACTAGTTCAGTTTTTTGCGTTTAAAAAGTAGATCAGGTAAGAGAATTATTGATTTTTACAGCAATTTTAGTTACTTATTGTCATTGAAAAGGGTTATGTTGTGACAATAAGAACTCGAATTAAAAAGTAGCATTTGCATGAACTGGGTATATATCAGGTGCGGAACGTGTGCCTGTGTGTGATAGAGAGTTATTTAGGTAATATTGGACTACTTTTAAATTCTGTATGTGATAGAGAGATTTGCTAAGGAAATATTTGCATTTGCTACTTTTGCGTTCGTTATTTTTTGCTCTACTTTTACTAAATTTATATACGTTGAAGTGAAGCTAATACATATGTGAAAACGGCAGCTAGCTGTCAATTTGACAGATATTCGTTCTCTTTACTAGCGGATGAGCCCGGCGTTGCACGGGCAAAAAATAACGATAGCGAAGATTAAGATTTTTAGATTATAGCCGATTTTACCCGTTTTCACCGGATGCAAGAATTACGTCTCCCTCTTCCGAGATTAATTAGAGAATTTTTACATGGTCTGAAATTATGTTCGATTTTCTGCAAAAACGCAAAAAACCGCATCTAAAATAGTACAGTAAAACAGAGTTTTTTAAGATAATCCTTAACTCTGTCCCTCTCTTCCGCGGGGATAATTTCCAAAAATTCCTTCTTAGTGTGAATTCTCAAGGCGTATCCTACTAAAACGCAGTCAAAAACGCAAAAAATTGATTAAAAGAATTATTGAATTTTAATAGAATAAATCTTTAGTATTCAAAAAGAATTTTTATTTAAATAACCTATAAAATAAAAAAAATCAGAAAATTTTTTTCATTATAATGGAGAATTAACTTACTTGCTTGCTTTACTTGAATTATATGGTTGATTTTAAATTCTAAAATCTAAAAAAACTTGTTTGAAACTTTATATATTTCCAATTCAATATTTCGAATTTTTCGAATTTTGGATTTATTGTTTTTGGGTTACCCAAAAGATGGAAATTATTAAAATATTTATTAACTTACTTGCTTGCTTTACTTGAATTATATGGTTGATTTTAAATTCTAAAATCTAAAAAAAAACTTGTTTGAAACTTTATATATTTCCAATTCAATATTTCGAATTTTTCGAATTTTGGATTTATTGTTTTTGGGTTACACAAAAGATGGAAATTATTAAAATATTTATTAATTGCCAAAATGTATACTATATGTGTCACTATTTACTTTATTTATTATTTACACTTTATACCGACTAAAATTGACTCTCCTCTTCCCTCGAGGGGGTTGAAATTTCCAAAAATCCTTTTTAGTGTGCATTTTCATGACGTCCCCCACTAAAATGTAGTTAAAAACAAAAAAAAACACATCTAAAATAGTACAGTAGAAGCTGAGTTTTTAAGGATAATCGTCTCCCGCTCCCCTGCGGGGGAATTTCGAAAAATCCCTTAGTGTACAGTACATTCTCGTGACGTACCCTGTGTATCAACTTTCAATTTTCAACTCCTAACTGTTTGGATTCTGCGCTTATTATCATTATCGTTATTATCAACCCACCTCGATTATATTATAAGATTACGTTCTGTTATCTACAAATCTTACTAGCTCTGCAACTCATTTCTATCGTTATTTTATCTACCCTGTTTCAATAGCATGATAAGCATCATCATATTTAATCCTTTTCAATGACACCCTCCGGTCTTTGCGAAGGACTGTGAATTTTTATTTAATATTTTTATTACAGTATGGAACAGAAAAGGAAAAAATAAAACGCTACTTAAGAAGAAAAAACTTAGAAATCTATCATTAATTTCTAATGAATCTACATTGATTGCCACTCTAGATTACGATTCCCTAATTAACGAATTTGCTAAAGTTAAAGTTAGAAGGGTAAAACTGTAGTATATTCTTGTAGTTGATACTTGATATCATTATTTTAAAGTAATTTTTATTTTCAAAATAAAAATAGTATTCGTACAATTTGTGCAGTTTTTTTAAATCACAACCGAAGGTATTTTAGAGAAAAACATTTAAGGGGCGGCATTTCGAAGACTTGCATCACACTGAGAAAATCTACTGCACGGCCCTGGTTAAAATAGTGTAAATTTGTAAAAATATTTGCAAGAACTTTCATCGAACTTTATTTCATCGTAATTTCACAATTTCTACGAAATTTCCGGACAAAATTAATAGTTCACCCGGACAGTCCAGGTGAAAACCCTACTTTCTATGGCAATTTCCAACCGTTCAGCGAATTTATAACTGCTTTTATGTTATTGTCATTCTCCAATTTAGACGCCATTTTTCCAGGAAGTCGTAATCGGAAAAATCGGATATCAGCTTTATTTCTGTTGCAATTTTTTCGCAGTAATTACGACTTAGGTCTAAAGTCACTTTGGAAATCTTTTGTGCACACAAATTTAAAAAATTCTCTCTGGCATGGTGTTTTCATGTAAATACAGTATTTACTTAAATGAGAGTGCATCTACAGGAGAGAGTATCTACAAAATCTATACATGTATAAACAAGCACTCATCACATAAACATTACGAACACTTTACATAATTTTTAATGAATTTTTTAGTAATTTAAAATATTTCCTTTTATTTGGCTTCTAAATCCATTATTGATTACTAATTAATAAACCGAACAATTGAAATTTCATAAAATTAATAATATAGTATAATCTAATAATTAGAAAATTTTATAATAATAATAAAATTATCTTTTTGTTTTAGTTTGAAAACATTTAATATTTTCAAAGTAAAACATTCGAATTACTGTTCTAACGACATTTTCGAGTTCGATTCGTTGTTTTGAATTCAAAGCCACAGATCAAAAAGAAACTACGAATGGAATTTGTGATTAAAAGACCCAAAAGAAGAATCGATGAAGGTAAAAAACAACATTTGAAACGTTCATTTATTATAGTAATATATTTCCATTCTCTCTCATACGAAGGCCTCTCTAAAATCTTCCGTTCTCGTTCTCTTGCCTTATTCTTCCATCCCTTTCCTGCAAATTCTCTAATTTTAATAAATATTTTGAATTGTAATATATTTATAAACAAATATTTTTCGTTATTCCACTAGCTGACGATAAACACGACTTCATTGGAAAGATTTCAAATCTCGAGACACTTCCGAAGACGCAAAGTAATAACGTTAACTCATTGAAGAACGACCGGTCACGAGTTATTGTCCTTATCTACCGATATCAGATGTAGAAACGTCGAGACAGACAAAGTAGCTGCAAGATCGAAGGATGTTAATTTTCAGGACATTTTCCCACCGACACCGGGATTCGGGTACTCTGGCAAGAGGATAAAAATCATAAGTAACATCTTCGAAATGAAAATAGACCAGAGTTACGTTTATCATTATGACGTAGATATTATCCCTGTGTAAAGATATAAGGAACAGTCTGTAATTTGTAAAAGATACAACTATCTCAACACCAGAGAAAACAGAAAAGTCGTCAACAATTTTTTGTCAACTTTTCAATTATATCGAGACGGAAAAACAATTTATTCAGTTGCAATCTAATGTCCATCGAAGAACGGAGGACGTTCTTCTTACCACTTAACTCAAGTTATTAATAAAAGGAAAATATTGCCGCTTTGCGAAACTTTTACATTTTGTATCAATTCATTCTCGATAAAACATACTCTATGCAGGGCCCGCTCTAGAGGTGGGCAACCCGGACATTTGTCCGGGGCGCTATTTTGGCTGTAAATGTGAGAAAAATATTGATGTGTTAAATACTCAATTAATAGAAAATTTCACGTATCGATTTTTTCGTTCTCTAAAAATTTACAGCGCGTAGCGTATTTATATTGTTTGTCTAAAAGCTAAAAATATTTACACTATTATTGAAAAATTAACGCAGAATTTGTAAAGGACGATGCTCGAACTTGTTTGAACATGCACAGACTCGCTTATACTTACTTACCTCTAATTATAAAAAAGCGGTTTCATTACACAATAGCATTATTCTTGCTATTCCGTCGGTAGTGATAACAAGTGGAAGTTCATAAAATTTACTTAAGTGCAATTTCTTAATTTTTAAAGATAAGTACATCAATAATTAACGGCAAACACAGAATCATCTGTCATTACATTCTGTGTAATTTATTATATGTAAAAAATGGAACAACAAAATGGTATAAAGAACCAATGTTCATAGTACAAATGACTGTAGTATAACATTACCGCGTATTGAGTTTTTTTCTATTGATTTGTTGTAAAATATAATGTTTAGGTGCTTACATTTTAAAAGTATAACGTAGTTTGATGTTAATAAACCTCTTCTTAATTCTTCCCTATTATCTGACATTTTTGCTTATCCGATTTTTTGCCTGCCAGTTTATGTCGGGTAATCAAGACTCTACTGTATATGTGAAGTCATATTAAAAAAAAAAAACCTATATTTTACGAAAATTAGAAAAAAAACAATCTTGAAACCAAGAGGTCAAAAAACCCAGATCTGGGTTTTAAAACCAAGAAGTGGTAACCCTGGCATGCACGTTATTCTTCGCATTGTAAAATGACATTGCGCATGCGTCTGGAACTTCTGTTCGAACAAACCTGACTTCCCGTCCGGGTCAGCGATTTTGAAAAGGTGGCAACACTAATTTCGAAAAATCTCTTCTTAGTGTACATTCTTATGACGTATCTTAACTGTGTACCAAATTTCAACTTTCAACTCCGAACCATTTAAACTCTGAGCTCATCGTTATTATTATTAACGCCAACATACGCGCACGCGCGCGCGAATTTTTCCCTTTACTGTACTTGACATTTTTTGGGTTCGAGAGATCTCCAAACGTATAGATTTGCAAAAAACTCGGAGGGTCAAATGTGACACGATTCAAATACTGTTTTGTTTTTTATATACATAACAAGTTGGGAAAGTAAAACGGAGTTAGAGTCGTCCGACTCCGACTCCTCCAGCCCTCAATTAATCAGAAGTATGACTGAAGTAAAGAATTTTGTCTGGAATAGTGGTTCTTAACCTTTTAGTAATGAGGGACCATTTATCAAAATTTTTGTCTTGCCATGGACCACGAGCTGTTTCGCAGTAATATAGGTTCTTATAAGGTTGTTCTATAAATTAAACACGTAGAAAATTATTCGGAACCAAGAGTATTATATTATTTCCGAAAGTGTTACATTAATTATATTATTTTAGTGCGATTTTTGTAACTGCATACTGTTTACCAACTGCTGAATTCTTGGTTCAGTGCTACTCGAAGCAAACGCATCCAACCGATTTCAATGTTTATTTTTAATTATCAAAAGCACTGAGAATCCTTGCTCGCATAAATGTGTGGTTGAAAATAAAGTTAGGTACTGTAAAGCAATTTCTCGAATTTTAGGGAAAGCAATAGCTTTTTGGCTCCAAAGATCTTTAAGATTAATTCCTGTCTCGAATGTATCCTTGCAGTTACTATCATGTTGCATTTTAATTAACTACAGTACTCTTGCATTTCATCCAGCACCTCAGAAATGTTGACTATGAAAGGATTGCAAATCAGTTTCCGAATACCTTTGTCCTTGCAGTCAGGAAAATAGTGATTAAATTCATTTTTCAAGCTTTGCAAATGGAATGTAATGTTCTTTTGTATTTCTCCTTTAATCTCGGCACACTGTCAATCAATAATTGGGTTCAATGTATCAAACGCAGAAAAATTCTCTCTTTCGACTTTGCTGATCCATAGGTCAATTTTAACGATAAACGCACTGATTTTATCTTCAAATTCAAATTTATTGCTAGCGCCTTCCAATTTCATATTTCCTGACCACATACCATACCACAGCCCAGTCCGCTATCGGCTCTAACCTTGACATATCGCGCATTGTCATCAACTCGTCATCATTTATTTAATAATTTTGGGATAACTTCACGGACCACTTCGGGTGCTTTCAGGGACCACCAGTGGTCCATGGACCACAGGTTAAGAACCACGGGTCTGGAAGGTAAGCGGTTAATAATGGATACGTTCGTAAAGTCAAACGAGTTAAACGCGTTAGTAACGAATCATTCGAAAAGTCTAACGAAATAGGAATAACGATGACGTCATTCTAGTTTAACTCGTTCGACTTTACGAACATACCCAATGTTAACTTTACATTCCAAAGATAAAGTTTTTCTTTTCTTGTTTGATGCAAAAGAATTAGTTCTACTTCGTTTGGATGACATAGTAAAGTCTCTCAAGTCTCCGTAGATATAACAAACACAGAAATAAATAACACAAAATAAATTGTAGCTATGTGTCGATTCCGCGCGACACATCCGAACATGTAAGCTGAACAATAGTGTGGGGGGAGTAATCAAGGGTTGCGTGGCGCTCAAACAAAAGACGAATCGACGAGATTTGAAAATCGCGTAACTCCGGGGTAGCGTAAGTCGAGGTATTACTGTATTGCTATTCGCTTGTATTCCGAAGGAAAGAGACAGGAGATAAGATCGCAAAGTGATGGAAGAACTGCCTTATAGAAGACGCCGGAAAGTACACGAAGGGAGATAGAATGCCTTCCGGGAGGACTTTTATGGAAAGCTGGCCCCTATTTAGGCGTCATCTGCAAGGAGAAAAATCAGAAAACTCCAAGCTACCAGCCTGTCCGATCGAGGCGCGAACTCACAATCGAACTTCCCAGTGTCTGGTCACTATGAGCTGAGCGGAGAAGGACTCCACTCGGCCTGGTGGGCCTGGCCAGCATATCCGGTCAGACTAGCCCCTAAAAATTCTTGCGGATTTTTCGACCCGTCCGGATTCGATCCTGGGTCACCCAGAGCGGTAGGCTCTGGTTGATCGATCTTGACCGGCCGAGGATACTGGGGTAGCGAATATAAGACACTACCTAGCGTACACAATTATAATCATTCACACACCCGTCTTAAATAAACAAGGAGAGAATAAGAAAGAAGACAAGGTTAAAATATATTAAAAAAGAAAGAGAAATAAAGATATGGTCAAGTTGCATCGGAAGAGTTGAGGATAATAGATGAAGAAAGGATAAAGGAATGAATGCTAAGAGAATGGAAGAGACAGGGAGAACGGGAAGATATGATGAAATGTAAGAAAACTCAGGATATTATATATAAAGATGATAGTAGAAAGGTAACGTTGGAATTACAGATGATGACGATTTTGCAGGCCCTAGTGCATGATAGCATCCATGACCACGACGGCCTCTGAAGTTCCTGAGACTTTTTCCACGAAGAGGTTCTATAGTCTATTTATCCTAACTTGGCAGCTACTGTAAACAAAGATTCTGTCGTATTAATCCGCCGAAGATTTTCATTGGTCAAATCACAATCGGAAGTGGCTCGACACGTGTTGACCAGTTAAGCCCCTTTCTCTGCACGTGTTAAAGTAGGTCAAAGTTGTCACAACAATTTAAAAATTACCGAGATAATACAATACTTAGAAAAGTTATTATAGCTTACTTTAACATTTTTACGTAGCCGTTTAAATTATTTCCATCGTTTAAATATAGTTTGTCAAAAATTATTATTAAATATATATTATTAAGACTTACAGAAAACATGTATGAATTTATCTATGTTATATTTATATAAATAAAAATTTTTTAAAATAATTATAGTGTAAACTTACCTTATTAATCATCTGTATCAGAACATAGTTGCTCAAAGTAATCATTTATATCGCTTTCGTCACTACTTGTGTTAGACTGAATAATCAGTTTTTCTACAACAGTTTCTGAAATCTCATCAAGTTCCCACATTCGTTGTTCTTCTTTTTCTATATGTTCAATACATTTTCTCCATCGTTCTTCATTTATTTGTTCGATAGCTTCATTCATTAAAATTCGCACATCCGACAGTTTGAATGTTGTGTTGTGACGTGCGATGTAACCTTTCATATCTGCCCATATCAATTCAATAGGATTTAAATTACAATGATACGGAGGTAAACGTAACACGTCGATACCTATTTCTTTGGCCATTTCGTCAATAATATATTTATCGTATTTATGTTTTATTTTTTTAACAATATCCAAAAGTTCTATTTTCAACATTTTGTCGTTATGACGAACCCTATTTTTTTCCAACCAAGAAATTATGTCAGCTTTTTTCCAACTACAATTTGGAATCTTCTCAATTTTAGCTGAGTGATATGGAGCATTGTCCATGACAACAACAGCATTACTTTCTAATTTTGATAATATTTTTTCAAACCATTTTTTGAAATTATTGCTATCCATTTCTTCATGGTAATCTTTTGTCGACTTTGATTCAAATTCATACAGACCACCATTCAGAAAACCTGTATTGCTGCCTATATGAACAACAACTATTCGTTTCCCCTTTCCAGAAGGATTTTTCAATCCAGTAGATCGTCCAGACATAAAAGCTTCGCGATAAGACGTAATTGAACAATCCTTCCATACTTTATTCTTGGTATGGCCCGCATTAATCCATGTTTCGTCCAAATAGTAAATTTTACGGCCTAAAGAACGCATTTCTCTTATTTTTCGTAGATATTGTCTTCGCCATAAAATGATATCGTCTCTTTCAATTAATCTACTATTTCTGTTTCGGTTCGTATATTTAAAATTAAGTAATTTTAACAAATTATATATCGTAGATCGAGTAAAGTCTGGTAAATCTGGATCGTCATTAACAGCCTGTAATACCTTATCTACAGTAGGTAATTCGTTTAAAAAATAAAAATTGTGTACTTTACCTCTAATGGCACATTTTGTGAATTCGTCATATTTGTCAACGAGTTGAGTACGCTTACGGGTTTTCGAAGGAGTTATTACTTTACCATTAGTAAAATATTCTTTACGAATTCTGTAAATGCTCCGTTCTGATATCCCTGTTGTCTGTGCTACCATTTTCACTAAATCCTTCACGCAGACTTCTGGATTCGTTTCAGTTAAAGAATTAAACAAATTTAATACTATTTGTTTATCCGAGCTCCTCAGCGATTTTCCTTGCCGATGTTTAATCGTATTTACATTCAAGTTTTCCATTTTTGTAATTCAACAACACAATTTGAAATAACGGTAGTTATTGCAATGAATGGAAAAAGAAACAAAAACATTATAGTGCGCATGACCGGAAAAAGTTTATTTCTAATGATTCAGAATGTGCAAATATTTATTAAAATAACAACTTAACAAATATGAAATAATAACATTTATAATCATTGCTAAGTGAATAGCATTTCATTAATGATTTTATAAATAACGAAGAACTATTTTCTGCGGACGAATGAGATGCAATACGATTTTTAATTGATGGACATGGGTTTAAACCAATAAACAAAGGGAGGTGTGTCTTAGTTTGTTTACAATAGCTGCCAAGTTAGGATAAATAGACTTTTTTTTATAGATCGATCCTCGGAAGAGCTACTGCATTTTATCGTTACAAACTGGTTTTGAAATCAATTTTTAAAATTAAAATAATATTTAATTATTTATTACAAATATAAAGAAATTCATTATATTTTAAAATTACAAATCTTGTTTAATACTTTAATATATTATCTAAATATATAAAACTATCTGTTACCCGCGGCTTTGCCCGCGCGGATTTTTCAAGCAAACCCCATTTATATTCAGTATTTCAATAACCATAGTAATTATTATATAACACCTACCGCTGAAGAGAATTGCCGAGAATCAAACGAACTATTTTCAATTTGATCAATTTTCTGGAACGTTTACAATCGTTCTATAATCGAAACAATATGCAATAACAAATTCGAATTAAAAAAGATTCGAACATTTTAAAAATCGAAATAGATAAAAATATTTATAACAATGTCTGAAATGTTATTAATTTAATACACCTAAGTACTCGATGAAGACTAAATCCTCTCCCTCTCCCGCCCGCGGGGGGAATTTCGAAAAATCCCTTATTAATGTGCGTTTCCAAGACCTACCCTAACTGTCTACCAAATTTCACCTCTAGATTAAGCAGTCTGCTCTGGGCGATGATGAATCAGTGAGTGAGTGAGTCATTCAGTTAGTCAGTCAGTCAGTCAGGACAAGCAATTTTATATACAGTATTTAGATTACTTGTCCTGACTGACTGAGTCACTGATTCATCATCGCCCAGAGCAAACCACTGAATATAAGGAGGTGAAATTTAGTGCACAGTTAGGGTACGTCATGGAAACGCACACTAAGAAGGGATTTTTCGAAATTCGCCCCGCCAGGGGAGAGGGAGAGGAAGAGGATTAAGGTTTAACCTGAAGAACGGCTTTTACTGTACTATTTTAGATGCAAATTTTTGTTTTTAACTACGTTTTGGTAGGGTACGCCGTGAAAACGCACACTAAGAAGGGATTTTTGGAAATTCGCCCCGCGGGGGGAGAGGGAGAGGAAGAGGATTAAGGTTTAACCTGAAGAACGGCTTCTACTGTACTATTTTAAATGAGATCTTTTTGTTTTCAACAACGTTTAGTCTTCATTAATTACTTAGGTGTATTAAATTGATAACATTTCAGACATTGTTATAAATATTTTCGTATATTTCGATTTTTTAACCAAATGTTCGAACCGTTTAAAATTCGAATTTGTTAAATTGTTATTACATATTGGTTCAATTATAGAACGATTGTAAACGTTCCAGAAAATTGATCAAATTGAAAACAGTTTGTTTGATTTTCAGGAATTCTCACCATTCTCAGTGGTAGGTGTTATATAAAAATTACTATGGTTGTTGAAATACTGAATATACTGTAAATGGAATTTGCTTGCAAAACCACCACGGGCGAAGTCGAGGGTAACAGCCAGAGCCGGCCCTACCATAGGGCGAACGGAGCAGCCGTTCCAGGCGCTAAGTCTTAGGGGTCTCCTCAGTGGTAAAGAAAATTAAAGGGTATAAATTAGGGGCAACCAAGAGGGGCACCATAATAGGATCTCGCTCCATCCTAAATCTTGCCTCGGGCCGGCACTGGTAACAGCTAGTGTTATCTATATCTATATATATATAAATGGAAGTGTGTGTCCCTATATTTCACTTTTCCGCCAAAACTACACATTGCACGTGAATGGTGTTTGTATGTGGTGGTAGCCCCAAGTCTCCGTTCGTGCACTATGGGGGTTGCGTCTCGACAGCTATAAGGGTGCGGGAGATATGAGGCTGAAAGTGGTTGAAAGTGGCTTCCTATTTCGAATGTTTTGTTCGAATTTAATTCGAACAATGTTCGAATTTGTTTGAATTAAATTCTAACATAAAATTCGAATATTGGTTCGATTATAGAACGATTGTAAACGTTCCAGAAACGTTGAAAATAGTTCCTTTGACTAAACGTAAAAATTCTCTAATTAGTCTGGAAACGGGGGACCTAATTCTTGCATTCTGTGAAAACGGGTATGATTGGCTATAATGTAATTATCTTAATCTTCACTATCGTTACTTTATGCCCACAAATAAAAACCCAGCGAAGCGGCTCCTTGCAGCTAGTATAAAATATAATTTTATCTTATTAGCAAATTTATAACACCAGAGGGCGCATAATATGGAGATGAGAGCATACCGTTGAAACTAGTGAATAGGACAATAGGGTTTTTACCTGTTTTCATTTTTTTTAAATTTTTTTTTAGTACTTAACAGTATTAAATAAATTAAATATAAACGAATGGCTGTTTAACCAAGCACTTACTCTCAAGAAAACTTATTAAAAGTGAGTATGAGAAATGTTAACTGATGAATGTGTGAAAGTCAAAGTTTTCTGTTTATTTTTGCAGTAATTATTGTTAAATGCGCTCTCTGAACATAATTTTTTCTATATTAATTGCACAATGCATAGCTCTAAACGTTGCACAATTTGTCGTAGGATATTTGAGCCACTTTTTACTAAAATTCTAATTCAGAATATAATAATAATTTAGTTTGAAAAAATATTAAAAAAATCAATTTTCTTTCTCAATATTTCAAATTGAATTAATTTATTATTATTATTATTAACCTTGTAATATAAATAATAATATAATTTATGGTATACCTAATTTATAATTACTATTAATATTTACATTTTAAATAAATATAATGTATGTCTTGTGCAATTTGAACTAATACTCTTTAATATGACAAATACATCCTTTGAACTGAATTAAATTGATCAATAATGTATCATTAGGCCTGTAATGGTAATTATATGCAGATTTTGGAAGAGATTAAATTAATTAGAAGTTGAACATTTATTACATTAAATTATGAAGCAAAAATAATTAGTTGAAATCATAGATGCCAAATGAATTTACTTTTAGCATGTTTATAATGGAATCAGAATCAAATGTTTTGACTTTGTTTATTGTTAAATATGTTTAGTTTTGAAAGAAAATGAATGGTGCTTTTCAGTTAAGAGGTGATGGTCAATAAATGTGGTATGGTGTAAAGAAATGGCTATTTTATTATGTTAAAGAACATTTCAATAGAAATAAACTTTGATAGAAATGTATACGTGATGTCAAACATCATAACGAAAAAACATGCAAAAAGATTACAAACGTAGCTTCTAGCCCTTGATATAGTTATATAGAATAATTTGTCTAAATCCCAATTGTTGGAACATGAACCCTCATTCATTAAAAGATGAAATTGATAGACTCAATACTGATATCTGGTATATTAAGCGGAGATGGAATGAAGGATGGCCTTTAAAGACACTACAGCTACCTCCCAGCATTAAAAACAATATACATTCATTCATTATTTTTATTTGTACAAACAAACTACAGACCGGCCCCGCTTTCGTGCATTACCGGTTATACACGTTTAGTTTACAGTACTCAAGAGAAATGTTTTACACTTACACAAATGATAGATATTAAATATACATACATACAAATAAATACATAAAGAAAAAATATGAATAAGTCAATAAGTACATAAGTTAATAATAACAATTATTTGATCTAGATACAAACTTAAAACTAACTACTGTATATACAAACTATGTACAATAAGCAAGATTGTAAATAGATATGTTTACCTTAGAAATTAGGCATACAGTTAATTATGATAATGAATACATTTAATACATAGAGTAACATCTTGCAGAATTGGAAGCTGGCAAACATAAATACAATTTTGGTTAATACATCAAAATTTGTAAAATGTTCACAAAATAAAAGTTCTATTTGTGGAATGTTAATTGTCCTTCAAAAGAAATATGTAATGCAAGTGATTAGAAGCTGCAAAGCATCACAAAATAATGTGATGCTTTGCAGCTTCTAATCGCTTGCATTATATAAAACAATATACAGTCGACTCCCCCATAACACTGTTGATTATTCTGTTTTATATGAATTCCATATTGTACGAGTCACTTAGATTTTACAAATACGTGTGCTGGGTTGTGAACGGCTCACGTATTTGTAAAATCTAAGTGACTCATACAACATGGAATTCATATAAAACAAAAATCAACAGTGTTATAGTCGACTGTACAAAAACATGATGTTAAAATAATAGAAGGTATGTTAATCAAGTCATCATCAAATTTAAAAAATACAAAATTAAAAAGCTAGTGAAAAAACTTAAAAAGAACAGCCAAAATACTAATATTTTTACCCCCACTCCTCTCTTTAACCAAAATAGCTATTTTACCAAGAAGTATAATAAACTAGTTCAACATTGTGGTATCCCAACGATGGATCTAATAAATAATTGGAAAAACAAATTGGTTATTAATCTGTCTGATGTACAAATCCCCAATAGAATTAAAGCTTTATTAGCTAAAGGTTTAGATTTTAATTTCCAAACATATTTACCTAAAAGCAAAATTGCCATTGAGTTAGAGTATATTCTCAACAGTTTAGACATTGTCAACCATATTGAAATTAAAAATAAAGTCCAAAATATTAAAAATCACAATCTTAGTAAAAACCATAAAAGATCCTTATGGACACATAATAATAATAATAATAATAATAAAGGTTTAAAAAAATTAATTAAGAATAATAATTTAGTCAACTTACAGGCTGACAAATCTAGGCAGAGTATTGTCATGAACTATCAGGGTTATATTAAGGTAGCCCAGGATCTTTTAGATAACAACTTGTATGAGGAACTGTCCCATGGTCCGACACTTAAAATTAAAAAAGAATTGATTGTTAGTCTAAAAAAACTATTAACTATCAAAATTATTGATAAAGATGATTATAAGTTTATCACTAGTTATGGTCACCGCACCCCCAAGTTTAACATAAGGATCAAAACCCATAAAACACCCATTGCTTATAGACCTCTTGTTGATATTAAATTTTATTGTTTATATAACTTAGAATTATTTGTCAAATCCAAACTAAAATCCCTAGTAATGTCTAAACACTGCATTAAAAGCACTGATGAATTTCTTAATAACCTAAAGGAAGTCAAAATGGAAAACAGGTTTAGAATATTGTCTTTGGACATCAAGAATATGTACACCAGTATCATCCAAGATAGAATTGTTAACTCCCTCAGGTCTATAAATTGTGCAGATTGGCTCATTGATCTTGTCATCCTTATCTTATTGAACAACCATTTCCAATTTAATGGTAAATACTATATTCAAAAATCTGGCATACCTATGGGGTCTATTATTGGCCCTATTTTAGCTGAACTAAGTGTTATCGATATCGATACATCCATTAATAATACAGTAGAGCCTCGATTATCTGACTCAATTGGGGACTGGGGTTGGTCAGATAATTGAAAAGTCGGATATCCGAAAAGTATGAAAAAATCCATTATTAGTGTAGTATATTATTATATCCCATGTAATTAGTATATTAGTATATCGCTATTAACCTACTTTGCGTTGAATTTTCATCGATGTTAAGCCTAACAAAAATTTTTTAAAATAATAATCGTCGCTATTGTATCGTTAAAAATTAGAAAATTAAGCCTCGTTTAAATATTGGCTCCCTTTCATGGTCGAATGAGTGTTGCCAGCTAAAACACGTAAAAATAATATTAAAGTAGCCAAGACATAGCCAAATATTGTAGCGCCTCATCACTAGCGGACATTTGAAATTTGCCGACCAGGACGGTCGGTTAATCGGGGGTCGGATAATCGAGGCTCTACTGTATCCATGGCATCAAATTCTTCAACAGTCGACGATTGTTTTATAATCTACAACCCTGTAATCTTAAACCCTAACGACTTGGTTACAACTGTTAATAGTCTTGATAACAACATTAAATTTGAAGTTGAGGACGAACTTCATAACAATTTACCATTCCTGGATGTTTTATTTACTAGACATTCTAATACCCTTGAAATAGAAAATTACAAAAAATCTAGTAAAGTTAATAGTCACGGACTACCACTCACATACTCCCCTGTTCATAAAAAGAAACATTTTTGTCAATTTTATCAAAAAGATATCCAATAGAACTACCTCCGATTACAAAAAGAATATTGAGATCATGGACATCGTTCAGACCTTCTTACTAAATAATTACCCAAAAGTACTCCTAGACAAATGACTAAAACAATTTAAGTGTAATAATAACAACAATGCCCATATCGTTAATCCCGTTAAGAACAATGATACTAAAAAGTTCTTTAAACTTACATATGTCAAAAATATGTTTGAGAAAATTAAAATGGTCTTAAACAGTACCAACATCAATTTAGTCCCTGACCTTTGTAATAGAACCCAAAAATACATACAACCAAACCACCAAAACAATATGGTTAATATCCTTAAAAAATGCAATGTGATATACAGTTTTAACTGAAGATGTAATAACCCTATGACCTTTGTAGGTGAAACAAAAAGATGCGTCAATGTTCGTATAAAAGAACACACAAACGCCATCAAATACAATTCTGAATACTCTGCAGTTGCCAAACACTGCAATCTATATGGTTGTGAAATTGATAAAAGTACAATAAAAACAATAAAATTTGAAACTAACACCTATAAATGTAAGTATTTTGAGCACAGAGATTTTAAAAATTAATAATGTTAATAGAATTAATGATAACTTAGGTGTTAAAATTGACGAAGGATGGTATAATTATATCTTTTAAAAACTAAATATCTTTGTGATGTNAATTTTTTATTGTTTTTATATTTTTCAATAAATTTATTTTGTTTGTACAAAATAAAAAAATAATTTTTAACGATACAATAGTCTTCGTTAGGCTTAACATCAATGAAAATTCAATGCAAAGCGACATGCAACGGAGAGAAATTTCAGCATGGGATAAATTAATATATTTTTTCGTACATGATTCGTTATCCGAAAAATAAGTTATCCGAACCACCCTAGTCCCCAATTGATTCGGATAAACGACGCTCTACTGTACTTCAGATAATACCTACTGATGATGCTTACTACTCATACTGTTACAGTGGTGTCTTCAATTTTTATATTGTATAACTTTAGGCTTACTTTTTAAGTTGATTGTTACCTTGTATAATTCTATTATAGCATTACCTTTAACTAATACCAACTGATGAGGGACTATTTTCTATTGGGAAAATAGTCTGAAATGCATTTTNACAGTGGTGTCTTCAATTTTTATATTGTATAACTTTAGGCTTACTTTTTAAGTTGATTGTTACCTTGTATAATTCTATTATAGCATTACCTTTAACTAATACCAACTGATGAGGGACTATTTTCTATTGGGAAAATAGTCTGAAATGCATTTTGGGTTTTTGTTTTCATACTTATGTAGTAATTTTTTGAGTTTATTAAATTGTTTTCACTTTGATCCCTGAGCGTTTGTGCCCATCATTGGTCTGTTAAGCCCTCACTATTATCTGCCTTACGGTTGTGGATAATTTAATTAATATAATACAAAAAGATGCAAAGCAGATTAGGAATTTAACAAGTTTAAAGTTTTTGGTTTTGTTTTAATTTATTTTTGTGATTTTATTCAAGTTTTAATTATTTTGTGTTTTATTAAATCTACTTGACTTTTATTACTAGTGCTTTTCCACTATGTCATTAAGTTGACTGTATCATGCATCAGATTACAATTACAAATGGTGTCCCATTAACAGAAAAGTACTTAATTTGTACAACTGAATAAACAATAATAAAATTATCTGATTTAAGCAGTATTAACTGTTTATATTTAAATTTTCTTAAAAAGGAGAATATACGTTATAAACAATTGTTAATTTTGATCAAAACTTCATCACATATAGTTTAGATTGCATAACAAGATATTGAGAAATATTAAAGTACTGGTAATTAGACTGTAAAATGTAGATGATACAGTATAGTAATGGCAAAAGGTTTAGTCAAAATTTTTGCTATAGGAAATTGAAAGTTCTTAAAAAAATTATATTTAGTTTGAGCACAATATTATTTTAAAGTTTTATTTAATTTTATATTTCTTAAATTTTATTTCTCTTCTATTTAATACATACAGTACAAAATTTTTTTGTAGGAATTATTAAAAAACAATTATATAACTTAATTTTTTTTAACTTTATGAAAAATGAATTTTTAGTAGATGAATTAGCAAAATACAGTATTCAAAACTATTAAAAAAAACTTTTGTTCTTGGAAATATCTGAGTCATGCTCAAATAGATTTTAATTAATATTAATAAAATTTAAAAAGAAAATTTTATTTTATTAAAGTGAGGATTGAGAATATTTTTGTATTTATTAATATTTTAAAATTTTATATTACATTATTTGAGAAAAAACATATAAACAACAATTTAGATTTATTAATACTGTTATTGCAAAATATGTTTATCTGTGTTGTTTTTTATTTGTATTTTTATTTTTCAGATCAATGATCATGAAAGATTAGGGGCTAAATATTAAAAAAATCATTGTATATTTTAAGCCATCATTGATGATATTCAGTTATTAAATTCAATTTCAGAAATTTAATAAATAAAATGAATTACAAAATGAAAGCAGAAAACATTCAATATTTTTAAGTTTTAAGAAAAGTAGGTTATTTGCTTCATATATTTTAAGAGAAATGAAAGTCTTAAAATTGTCTTTTATTACACTCTTAAAATAGTTTTAAAAAGCTAAGTTAGCTTGAAAGTATCAGCAAATAGCTTTTTATTTTAATTAAAATATTTGTTACATTGCATAATTATAATTCACTGGAACCTGATTAACTCAAATCAGAATAACTTAAACAGACATCACAAAACCTGCAATTTCAGATTCTAGTCCTGCTCCAGGCTGATTCTTTTCTTCCAGAATATTCTGAATTATTTAATGAACATTAATTTAATTATAATTATTAAATTTAATAAGAGATGGTGCCTAAAACCTCCCTGTAGTGACAAATTATTTAGTAATTAATTATAATTGTGGAAAGGTAGCCAAAGTTATTAGGATTTGAAGTTGCATTTACTTAAAGTGATTTTCTTTTCCCAGTTGTCTAGCATAACATGTTAAATCAAACTGGTTAACTTGAATTTCTTGGAACTTTTTAACTTGAAGTCTGAATTTTTTCCCCAACCGATTCAAGTTAACCAGTTTAGGTTTCATCCCTTGACCACACTTTATCCCAACCAAATTTTTCTTCTATAAAGCCTATGTTATTTTTTCCTTCTTTTAAGATGACCACCACCTTTCCTGACTAGTAACCACTAACTTTTGGCATGGACAAGCTTTGACCTCCTTTAAAATGATTCCAAATATTCATAAAATTGCATATCTGAGATTGGTGATATTTTGGGACAAGCTAATGCTGCAGACTTTACATATACTGTACAGTATATCTTTTATTTTTGCAAGTGTGCTGAACAATATATTCTTGACTGAGCATTGGAGATTATCAGATTACTGTCAGTCATAATTAGCATAATTTATGGGTTAGAGCAGGAGCAGCTTGCGAGCTGCATGCAGCTCTTTGCATAGATGTTTGCGACTCTTTGGACATAAACTCATCTCAAGCAGCCTTATAACTTATGAGTTTATGAGATAGAGCCGCCGAACGAACTTCTACTCGTATGGCATACTCATTATCACTCTTTAGCCCGTCTGCACATGACCACACTCATGTTGATCAATATGAGTCACATGCGAGTGGTAGCATTTGAGGCATATCTATATATATATATATATATATATATCCCATTGAATGCGTGTCCATCTGTGTAACATTATGCCAAAAACAGCCATTAGAGGTGCCCCTGTCACGTGTCGTATTTCTCACATTTAAATTAACAATATAAATTATTTACATTAACAGTATAAATTATTATTATTATTCATTTGGCCAATAGCTAATAACAATATAAATAATTCAGTATATTTGTAATAGAAATTTATTATTGTCACGAAATCATGTAACGCGCTCTAGGGGGCATCCTTCAATACAGTTAGATTTTTTTCCCTAAAAATCCATATCCTATACATATGTATATTACATATATCCGGCTCTCTGGTATTTTTGTTCCATGACAATTTGGCTCTTCTCACTTGACAAACTGCTGACCCCTGGGTTAGAGTAATAACAACAGGACAACTTGGTAGTTGTCGTATTTTTAGGCGACATGATTTATTTCTGCCGATCTCTATCGGAGTATGTATCTCATGGCTCTTGGGACACTCAGGAGACATTGCCCAGTCTTCTTTGGGGTTGATATTGTGTTCGTGAATCTAGATAATTTCAAGGATGCCAAAATCATGGGGGTCCACGTCGAGGATCTCCTCGTCCCCATTCTGGAATTCCTAATTGTTTTATTTGTTCTTGGATTTTCGCTGAGGTTGCTTTTAAATGATTTGGATTTCTAACAGTAGCCTCTTTCTTAGTATCACTGGGATTATTTATAGTTCGAACTATCGCTCGGGATCTTCCTGTTAATTGATCTATAGTTTCTTCACTGATAGCAACTCGTACTGCCTTATCAAATGTGTCCGGTTTCCTCAACATTACTGGTCTTTTTAAACGATCATTTAGCCCACTAAGAAATTGCACCCTCAATCGTTCATCTGCTTCTTTTTGTTGACATCACTTTATGATTGCTGCCTCTCCAGGGTCCTCACTTTTATGTTATAACAGTTTCGGAGGCTAAAGTTTGCAAGCACACAGCGTATGTTTGAACGTCTTCATCCCATGCTTGTACACAGGCATGAAATTTCTGCAGTCTTAGGGAGTATGGAACCCTCTCGAATATTTTTATCATAAGTTTCTTAAATTCGTCGTATGTGTCCACTGCTTTCATTTTTTCATCCTTCCATGCATAATCTCAGACTATCCTCGTTAATTTTAGTTTTTTACGCTTAAGCATTGGCCCTTAGTCCAATTAGTCAGTTTAGTGATCTCCTCTATGGCTGCAAGATAATCTGTAACCTTAAATCCATCTGTTTCTCCAGCAAAGGAGAGTATCAAAGGAATGAGGGCCTCTCATCCTCCCAGTCCGCCTCCACGGAACTTCCTGCTGTCTCCCCACGCGCTTGTCCTTCTGCTCCGTGCGATGGTCCTTCTCCTGGGGTTTCCATCTTTTCCCCCTATCTAGTTATTCTATAAATATATATCGATCCCACTTCTGACACCAGTGTGACAATACCGAAGGGCCTTCCTATACTTCAACACCACGTGACCAAAGGGTCGACATCGCATCGGCGAAGATCGCAATGACAAGTTTCCTCAGGACTGACACCACTGTGTCTTTATGGACAGACACAGAAACCCTTGTGTTCTCACGCGAACGATCACGTGTGTGAGCAAACGGATTTGGGATGGAGGGAGAGACAGCACACCGGAAGTGACTTACTCAGAGACGGGTTAATGTAACAACTATTTAATTGGTAACTATAGGCCATACAGGATATAAAATATATCAATTTTAAATATGTTAACTGTTAGAGGTCTTTGCTACAATTGATATGAGATATATATATAATAGACAATAAAATGGATCTAAGATTTTGGTTAGTTTCGCGGTTCTCGAGAGAGAGAGAGTTTACAGAAGTTGCGCATGGCGATAAATACCTTGAGTTTTAGTGAGTTGCTGCTAGTAGGTCTTGACAACGAAGTTAGTCCGGTTAGACAATCAAGTATTTTGGGTTGATGTTAATCCAGAGAATAGGCACTTAAATAAGTCTGATTGTCCATTGAAAAGCCCAACGCACACGGAAAAAGATACAGAACTTGAGACTGATCTCTTCGAGGACTGGGCGACGATTGCGTCACTCCGTTGTTCTGTTTTAATGTTGTACTGTTGAAATCGAGATATTAGGTTGAAAGGTGATGAGAAAGCGTCGTTATTAGGCCTGAGAACTTAACAGATGTTTAGCTCCCAGGTGTAAAAGTTGAGAGTTATTTAACGAAAGTTTAGCTAAGATGTGATATTATGATGTAAATGATATAAATATACTGAAAGTCTGGATTCGGATCCTCACATCAATAGATGATTGAAATATAAAGAGCTATTTATGGTTTTTCTGACAGTATTTTACTTCACGAATGGCAAGCCATTTTTAGGAGTATCTGTCAAGATGCTCATGTTTAAAACAGGCTACGAACTGTATAACACAATTTCTTGTAATATGTGAGAACAATTAATCTGGCTGCATATATGCTGTGTCTAGTTGGTTGTTCAAGAGATAAAATATTTCAGTATCAAATTAATTCATTTTTCAATAATATTTCTTGTTATTTTGTCAAAAACTAGCAGACCCCGCCACGCGTTGTTGTGGCTCAAAATGTATCTATTATAAATGTATAACACTTCCCCCGTGGGGGGAAAATTTTTCGAATAGTTTCTTCTTAGTGTACATTCTCTTGACGTACCCTATTAAAACGCAATCAAAAATGCAAAAACACGCATCTAAAATAGTATAATAGAAGCCAAGTTCTTCACGGTAAGCCTTAATCCTGTCTCTCTCCCCCGCGGGGAGAATATTGAAAAGTTTCTTCTTAGTGTACATTCTGTTGACGTACCCTATTAAAACGCAATCAAAAACGCAAAAACCTGCATCTAAAATAGTATAAATAGAAGCAGAGTTCTTTACCGTAAGCCTTAATCCTAACCATCTCCCTTCAGTGGGGTTGAATTTTGACACGTTTATTATATAAAAACACGTGCGTATTCGGATGCAGCGTTGTGTTAAAATTTCAAAGGAATTGGTAGGAACAAACGAACATTACATTTTTATTTATATAGATAGATAGAAGATGATCTGCTTTAGTTCATTTTCACAGAAAAGCAAACTTAGGGCATCGTACTTGTAGCGCCATCTGTTGGATGTAAAAGCCTTAACCTAGATTATATATTTTAATTTATATAAATGTTTAATGGAATAATATACAGCCTATGTCCACCCTGAAGTTCCATTCTAAATATTGGTGAAAGAATTTTTGAAATCGGATGGGTAGTTTCGGAGATTACCTGCTGCAAACAAACTTACATACATACATACATACTTACATACTTACAAACATTACCTCTTTATAATATTAGTATAGATATAGATGTAGCACCATGTAAGTGAAAAAGTAAACCCACATACCAGTCTTACATTATGTTGACAAGTAACAATAAATCAAGCATTAGAACTTTATAAAGATGTATTCGATTTTATGAATTAAAAAAACATTTTTTTGAAATTTTTAATTTTTGTTAAAAGTTTGTTTTTATTAAAATATATTTTATTAGAAATACGTCAAAAAATAAATTTGTTTAATAAAATATTTTTCTAATAATTTATTATAGAACGTACATCATTTTTGTTAAGTTTTCATTATACAAATGGTAGATAGGCACACATCAGAAGCTCTGATTGGATGATAAATGTTCACTTAAGCCAATGTTACAGAAAATAAAAGTTTAATGAACACTAAAATTTAAAAATTTAGCAATTTCTCACTTGATCAATCAAGCTTCTTCAGGCAAGAAAACCTGATTCAAAATAGAACATAATTGAAATTACCAATGAATGGAACTTATTTGCAAAGTACAAAATTCTATAAAAAATGAAATAAATGATGGATTAAAGTGTTATGACAAAGGATAAATATGAAATGAAAAAAAAGTAGAGTGAGAGGAAAAAATGTTTCCATATATCATTTAGTATATCAATATTTTTTGTTGCCAGGTGCTTGTATTAGAATTTTTAAAGAAACTAAAGAAGTAAAGGGTATATGGAAATGTTTTTTCTCTCTCTCTCTTTCTCTGCTTAAAAAATTTTATTTTATATTTATTCTTTGTCATAATATCTTAATCCATATTTTATTTTTTTATAATAATATTTTGTAACATTGACATTCTTTTAAGCTAATATTTCTCATCTGATTCTCATTACCTATATTTGATAATCATATCATTTAAGTGAAATTTCTAGACTTAATTAACACTTACTGAGTTTTTTGTGTTTGAAAAAATAAAAATTAAATGATAATTTATTTTAACTATTATATGTTTAAAGCACACTGTAAAAGATATAAATGTGATTATTATTGAATTTTCTTAGCTTTTCTGATATTTGCTGTAATAAATAATAATGTTTTTTTACCATTCTTTTTTCTATCTATCTATATATATAAAAATGGACGTGTATGTCCCTATATTTCACTTTTCCGCCAAAACTACACATACACATCGCACGTGAATGGTGTTTGTATGTGGTAGTAGCCCCAAGTCTCCATTCGTGCACTATGGGGGTTGCGTCTCGATAGCTATAAGGGTGCGGGAGATATGGGGCTGAAAGTGGTTTTCTATTTCGAATGTTATGTTCGAATAAAATTTGAATATTGGTTCGATTATAGAACGATTGTAAACGTTCCAGAAACGTTGAAAAGAGTTCGTTTGACTGGACGTGAACAGGAGACATTCAGAAATAGAATCAGGACCAGGTCTCTAATTAGTCTGGAAACGGGGGGGGACCTAATTCTTGCATTCTGTGAAAACAGGTAAGATTGGCTATAATGTAATTATCTTAATCTTCACTATCATTACTTTTTGCCCAGCGAAGCGGGTCCTTGCAGCTAGATTCTAGATTACTTAGAAAAACAGTCTTTTATATATAAAAAACAAGAACTATATTACATACAAATGTACGAACAAATAAAAACCCAGCGAAGCAGGTCCTTGCAGCTAGTAAATAATAATATCTGTAAATACAATAAAATATAATGATTATTTATGTATAAAATATGTATTAAAAACTATAACAATCAGAAAACATATCTAAATCTTGTCAAGCATCTATAATGGGCTTCAAGTGAATCAAGTTTAAAATCATGCGATAACAACAAGGTCAAATAATACAGTACAACTACAATATGTACGTTCAAAACATTCTATTGTTTGAAGTATCCAACATTTAGATGACAGTTTCATAGCTGATGGCTACACTATTTAGCCATGTTCAATATATTATGTCACTACTTATTGTAGCTAGATTGTAGAAACATTATCTAGTTTATGGACTGCCTACCTTTATTAATTTGATTAATTTGCTGTCACTATGGATCCAAAAATTATATTTAAAGAAATAAATTTGTACCAGATTAAATAAATAAGAAAANAGGGAAGAGGGGGGGGACCTAATTCTTGCATTCTGTGAAAACAGGTAAGATTGGCTATAATGTAATTATCTTAATCTTCACTATCATTACTTTTTGCCCAGCGAAGCGGGTCCTTGCAGCTAGATTCTAGATTACTTAGAAAAACAGTCTTTTATATATAAAAAACAAGAACTATATTACATACAAATGTACGAACAAATAAAAACCCAGCGAAGCAGGTCCTTGCAGCTAGTAAATAATAATATCTGTAAATACAATAAAATATAATGATTATTTATGTATAAAATATGTATTAAAAACTATAACAATCAGAAAACATATCTAAATCTTGTCAAGCATCTATAATGGGCTTCAAGTGAATCAAGTTTAAAATCATGCGATAACAACAAGGTCAAATAATACAGTACAACTACAATATGTACGTTCAAAACATTCTATTGTTTGAAGTATCCAACATTTAGATGACAGTTTCATAGCTGATGGCTACACTATTTAGCCATGTTCAATATATTATGTCACTACTTATTGTAGCTAGATTGTAGAAACATTATCTAGTTTATGGACTGCCTACCTTTATTAATTTGATTAATTTGCTGTCACTATGGATCCAAAAATTATATTTAAAGAAATAAATTTGTACCAGATTAAATAAATAAGAAAATAGATAATAAAATAAATGGCTAGTGATTTATAGAAGTATTATTGTAAGTAAAAATAAAATTAAATGAATAAAAAAGAATGAAAAGAAAGAAAAAAAAAAGAAAAGAATAAAGAAGAAGAAAGAAAGAAGAAAAGAAATTAAATAAATATTAAAGTATATAATTTTTTCTTATGAAATTATATATTTCTGTATTAAGCATTATAATTATTAGTAGTAGTTGTAAATATTTTAAAATTAAAAAAATAATTGTTTCATATTGCTTGCTTTATAAATTCTTACTATGTTTTCCTTTGGACATTTCTTATATATATTCTCTAGATGCTCTTGTTAACAAAATTAAAAAGAATATTTTAATTTTATTAAAAATTTAAAATGTAAAAAATAAAAAAGCATTTAATGCCAATATAATATCTAAAATATGAAAGAAATTTTTTAATAAAAGAAACTTTTTTTTTTTTTTAATCATTCTACAAACATTTTAGCAGAAATTAATTTTAGTTAGATCTTGGGGAAATGTAGTCCATAATATTAGAAACCAAATAAAAACTGAAACTAGACCTAGTTTGAAACAACATTAAGTAATTGCCCATTTACTTAAAACTTAATTTTAAATGGAAATAATTGGCTGGTATTAAATAATCTTTAAATAATTAAAGATTATCAACTTGTTAGACCTAAATTTCCAAGGGGATAAAATTCAAGTTAACTAAAAAAAAATTTTAACTTGATTCAATATTAAATACACAAATATGAATCTGATATTAACTATTATATGAGTTTGTTTTTAATTAATACGTTTATTTTTTAAAATTGTTTCCTCAAACTGCTATGATTAATTAATATAAAAAAATGAAACTTTTATTGTTTGAAGATCATTATAGAAAAGTATTGCAAGTTTCAAAAATTTAGAAATTATAAAATCAAATGTAGAAATACCATTTTCTCGTTCATCTGCCATTTAAAATTATAAGTTTCATTTAAATTAGAGCATCAGATTAAGTTAGTAGAAAAATGTATTAAATATGTATAAGCATGCTGATTTAAATGAGTATTTTCAAATTGTAAATACAAAATAAAACATTAGTACATTATTAATAAAGAAATGAAATATACAATATTTAAAATTTCTAACATGTTTTTGAAATAAAAATATAATTTGAATAGTTCAGTATTAAGCTATAGATTTGTATCTATCTAACAACATATTATGCCCGTTCTTCTCTGGAAAAGTTTGCACAAAAGAACTAGAGAGAACTATAAATTTGTAAAGTACTATATTATTTTTCCGACTTTCCAACGATTATCGACACTACTGTGTGCCGGAAATAGCCGTTCCCTAACGGGTACTTTACGCGGATTCGCGTTAGTGTGCCAGGCCTGGACTTTAAGCGTGCACCGAATTAAATAATGACAAAGTTTGTCAATAACAAAATCAAATATTTAATTAAACTTCTAGTAATAAACTATATACAGTATTTAGTAAAAATCAAACAATAATTTATTCAATGAAATTCAACAAGAATCAATCCGACAAACTCAAATCAATCTATTTCTAACTTAATTCTATTCCCCTTTGGAATTCGACAAAATCAAAGAATTAACTTATAAACAATAATTCTTATAAATTAAAGATCCTAATCGTCACCTCAATATACTAGGAACCTATTTCCTCAAACTCTCAAGACTTTCTATAATCGTCGATCCACAAATCGAATAACTTCAAAATCCTATCGGACACCTCTCTCGTTCACTGCTACGAAGCTCACCAAAGCTCGTTGCTATCAGGAATTCACCTCGTTCGTTTTCACTTGAGTTAGAGGCTTTATAGTGTGAGGTGACGTCACAATTCTGAATGAGCTCACTCTCCTCATTTACATACTTATCTGTAACATTAAATTTTTCTTGTTTATCTGGCAGATTATTTTCCGACAATACTTCGCTAACCTTTTACATTATTCTTTTTAACAATTATCGGGATGCTTTATTCTTTTAAGGTTTAGCGATTCCTAACTGGGTTGTGGGGTCCCCCCCCCTTTTCTCGGTGCGGACTTACTTTTTTCCGCTCGGGAAGTGCAAGTGTGCGCGAGTTTTTCTATGGCGCTTTTCTTTCGTTGGTGAGTTGGTTTTTCTTCTATTTTTAAGTTACTAAGGTGAATGGTGAGGAAACCTTCGTCCTAACAAAACATAAGCCCCAAACAAAATAGAATAATAAGCAAAATAAAAGTAAATAAAAATAACATTCGGACTTGGTTCCTTACAAATTAATCTTCTAATAACAAGGCATAAATCAAATTCAACAATCTTATATAGACCTTGCACATAAGTGAGAAATTTGTTACTGATGTTTTCAGTCTACATCTAAGGCCTTCTAGAGGTACTAGCATTCTGGACTAGTGTGTGTAGAAGAATCTCCGATGTATTTGAATTCAAAATTTTTCTCTTTAAACTTTTCCTAAATATCCAATGGAGTATATCTATTCAAAGTCTGTGTTGTCTTTTAAAATGTCTGGGTTGAATGTGGCTTGCCATGCTCTTGAGATTGTTTTTCTTCTTTAAAATTGATGGATAGATTCTGGAGATCTGCCCCAAATATTTCTAGCACCTCTAAATTTTTCAGCTGATTTGTATGGCGTGTTTTTTTGTATTAGGGCAGCTTGTTGGAATTCTGGTTTAATCTCGTTATCACTTGTATATATAGCCAGGATGCTAGTATCAGAAAGATTTAATTTTGAAAAAAATCTACCTAAAGGTCTTAGATGTAGACCAAAACCATCAGTAATGGATTTCTCACTTATGTGTAAGGCCTACATAAGGTTGGTAAATTTTACAGAGAATGATGTAAAATAGGAAGACATTATACTTTCTTACTAGCTGTTACCTGCGACTTTGCCTGTGGAGGTTTTGCAAGCAAACCCCATTTATATTCAGTATTTCAACAACCATAGTAATTGCTATATAACACCTACTGTTGAGAATCAAACTATTTTCAATTTGATCATTTTTCTGGAATGTTTACAATCGTTCTATAATCAAACCTATATGCAATAACAAATTTGAATTTAAAACAGTTCGAACATTTGGTTAAGAAATCGAAATATATAAAAATATTTATAACAATGTCTGAAATGTTATCAATTTAATACACCTAAGTACTTAATGAAGACTAAACATTATTGAAAACAAAAAATTGCATCTAAAATAGTACAGTAGAGGTTGTTCTTCTGGTTAAGCTTTAATGTTCTCCCTCTCCCCCTGCAGGGGAATTTCAAAAAATCACTTCTTAGTGTGTGTTTCCATGACGTACCCTAACTGTGTACCAAATTTCACCTCTAGATTCAGCAGTTTGCTTTGGGTGATGATGAATATGTGACTCAGTCAGTCAGGACAAGTAATTTTATATATTTAGATAATGTTACATACTCATTTTTCTATGAAAAAATATTTATTACTTATTGAAACTATGAAAATTTTGACAGAAATTAAACTGTTCAGGAAAAATAAAATTTATTAAGCTAACAATTAAAAAGATAAGAATGAATTTTCTAAACTTTTTTAATAGATTTAAGCTAACAATATTATTTTAATATAGCTAAGAATTACTTATGCTATATTGTAAATATATTGCTATGTTAAGTTCATGAAATTTCTTAAATCTTGAATTATGATATTGAATTTATATATTCATGATTTAAATAGAAATGACTCATAGGTTCAAAAAACTTTCAAAAGTCATTTATTGTATGTCTAGGTAAAAAAAAAAACAAAAACAGTGCAGATAAATATCAGTTAAGTGCATCAGTGCATTAGGGGGAAAAGCAATACCTAAGAGTGTGTTTGCCGTATTAAGGGAAAAGCAATACCTTAGGTATTGCTTTTCCCTTAATATGGCAAACACACACTTCTTTTGGCTGGACCACCTTCCCTCTTCCTATGGTCCTGTAAACAAATGAAACTTTATTCTTCATTACTAAAAACTTCTTTAGCTGAATAATGTCAAATTTTAAAAATTAAAGTTTACTTTAAGTTAAAAAGAAATATTTTTAATCCTGAAATAGTGAAATTAATTATTTTGAAAAGAAAATTAAATGCTTTGTAATTGTTTGTCATAAAACCAGTTTAAATTATATTATGCAAGCATTATTAAATTATGCATTAGTTCTAGAAGATTGGTCAAGTGTAACTGAATTTTATATGAATTCACTATTTTAAGATGTATCATTTCTTTAGCACAATTATTTTATACTGTTTAAAATAGATATATTAATACATAAACTTACCAAATTGAGTAAAATTAATAAATTAATTTGAAAATTATAGAATATAATACTACAAGTAAGTTATATATATTCTTCAATTTATAATCATATCGATGCTGTAAATTACTACTTTAAGTTTTAGCACATACATGAACATAAATATAGTATTTATTTGTTTAATATCTAGTGTTCATAAATGGTATTTTGGTACAAAAATACAGTACTGTATTATATATTATGAGCTAATTGTTTATAGTTCCTTGAAAATTTATATTTTTTGTAATCCATTATTATATTTTACAATTCTAAAATTTTATATAAATATAAATGATTGTATTTAAAATGAAAAAAAAAAAACAAAAATGTGTGTTAGTGGGTGGTTAAAGTTAACAAATGTTTCAAATCTGTCATAGAACATTGGAACAAATCATTTTAATAAATAGGAAAAATAATTTTAGTATGCATTTAAAAAAACATGCATATACAGGTATACCGCACCTTATGTCGGTAATTGGTTCCAGGAGAACGACGTAAGTTGAATTTACTTGTCTCCGAATCTACTTGCCACTAGGCTAAACCATAAATTACTAATTCCTGTTCTGTATTTTATTTATTAATGCATTTTTAATAATATATGGTTAATAAGGATCTATTTTAAGCTTACAAACAAATAAATTTTAGTTTTTAATATAGTACAGAAAAAAGTAATTTAAATTTACGAATGCATGTACTGTAAATATAGTATATACTTGTAAATGTATATATTATAATATGATTTTATGTGCTTTAAACATTTTTTCTAGTGATATTACGCCTTGTATATTTGTATCGGACAGACGTAAAGTCGAATAAAATTACTTAAACTTGATTTTTATTTTTCCATATACATTTTTGACAAACGATGTAAGTCGAGGTATACCCGCATGCACACACACACACACACAAGCAAGGCATCTTGCCATATGTGTTTACAAGATAATTTTCAAGGTTAAATTTGAGGAATTCCCAGATAATAATAATATTATAGATGTATTCACATAACATTGTGAGAATCTTGAAGGATCATTAGTTTTTAAAAGCTAATAAATATAACATCAGAATTACACTTTGTTGTTCAGATTATTTGATATATACAGTATTTATTTTTGTAAATATAAATTATTTTAAGCATGATAAATATTATAAGAATATTAAAACTTACAATTAAAATATTTAAGAATCTTTTAGTTTTTAATCAATGTATTTTAATTAATTGTACAATTACAAATTAGTATGCTTATATAATTTCAAATAACCAATCAGTGGAGTGCATTGTTCATTAAATATTTATGAAAGCAAAATAATATAATAGCTTGAAGAATTATCATATACATTTTAATATGTTATCAATTTTCAGCTTGATTATTCTCTTTTAAATAATTATGAATAAGTTACTGAACAGGTCATTGAAGTTTAATTGCTGTCAGATAACTGTATAATTAGGAAAACTTTGTTGTTGATATATATTGTCTAGAAACTATGGTTTATTCTTTATTGCTTTTTTTAAAGTTGGGGACTATTACATTTTTTTAACTTTTATATGCCAAATAATTATTTAAATTGGAACAAGGCTTTGCTTCAAATTTTTTAAATGCATTTAAAAAATTACATATAATTTTTAATATATTTCCTTTAGTATAAAATTATTATATACAATTTTAATAAATTATTGTTTAGACTAGGTAGCTAAAAAGTTCCTCTACCAATGTTGGATAGGATTAATTATTATTAAAATTTACAATACAGTAGACCCCCCTATAATGCTTAGATACGTTCCACGCTAATTGAATTTTACGTTGTAGGAATCCTTAAATACATGAGCCAATCACAGCCCGTCACATTTGCAGTTTACGGACTACGGCTGTTTGAAAGGTTTTCTTCCATAAAATTAATCGATTCTAGACTAATTCGACTCAATATTTCCAAAATACGTATAATTTTTTGGGAATAATCCGTATAAACTATGCTATAAACAAAAAATTGTAGGATTACTTAGAGTGTATACCGTTCGACTACGCCATTGCTTAAAGCTGGTTTTCGTTGCAGAACAGCACATGAAACAGCGGCCGCGATTTCTAATAACGAATTTTTCACAGAAAAATAACTTGACCTTTGGAGACATCATTAATATAAATAATTTTTATGGCCGTTGAATAAGAAGTGTTTCTTTCACAAGAAATGTATAAAATTAGTGCTGTATTAGACTTACGGTACCTAATTTACATACTG